>NC_143048.1:5112500-5412500 GCF_057628025.1 Oncorhynchus mykiss
GTAAATCTCTATTGGACAAGGTGGTTTATCAATATGCTAATAATGCTAATAAGTCTATCATAAAGAACTACAGATGCCATGATGATCTGGATGAGAATGCTGAATCGAGGCAAAGGTAAGAATCTCTGGGTTAACTATCTAATGCTAGGTAATGTAGTAATGAATATATTGTCTAAATGTACACTACTGTTCAAAAGTTTGGGGTCACTTAGAAATATCCTTGTTTTTGAAAGAAAAGCCAAAAGAAATTTGTCCATTAAAATAACAGCTAATTGATCAGAAATACAGTGTAGACATTGTTAATGTTGTGAATGACTATTGTAGTTGGAAACGGCTGATTTTTTTATGGAATATCTACATAGGCGTACAGAGGCCCATTATCAGCAACCATCACTCCTGTGTTCCAATGGCATGTTGTGTTGGCTAATCCAAGTTTAGCATTTTAAAAGGCTAATTTACCATTAGAAAACCCTTTTTCAATTATGTTATGACAGCTGTTGTGCTGATTAAAGCAGCAATAAAACTGACCTTCTTTAGACTAGTTTAATATCTGGAGCATCAGCATTTGTGGGTTCGATTACAGTCTCAAAATGTCCAGAAACAAATAACTTTCTTCTGTAACTCGTCAGTCTATTCTATTCTTTCGGAGCCATCATCGACTCAGTGGGTTTTGTCCAACATGTCTCTGGACCCACTCACTGTCACAGTCATACTCTGGACCTAGTTTTGTCCCATGGAATAAATGTTGTGGATCTTAATGTTTTTCCTCATAATCCTGGACTATCGGACCACCATTCTATTACGTTTGCAATTGCAACAAATAATCTGCTCAGACCCCAACCAAGGAACATCAAAAGTCGTGCTATAAATTCACAGACAACACAAAGATTCCTTGATGTCCTTCCAGATTCCCTCTGTCTACCCATGGACGCCAGAGGACAAAAATCAGTTAACCACCTAACTGAGGAACTCAATTTAACCTTGCGCAATACCCTAGATGCAGTTGCACCCCTAAAAACTAAAAACATTTCTCGTAAGAAACTATCTCCCTGGTACACAGAAAATACCCGAGCTCTGAAGCAAGCTTCCAGAA
The DNA here is from genome assembly GCF_057628025.1 of Oncorhynchus mykiss. Lineage (NCBI taxonomy): Eukaryota > Metazoa > Chordata > Actinopteri > Salmoniformes > Salmonidae > Oncorhynchus > Oncorhynchus mykiss. The sequence continues at coordinate 5,113,594 of NC_143048.1, forward strand.
AATTGGAAAGGAAATGGCGTCACACCAAACTGGAAGTCTTCCGACTAGCTTGGAAAGACAGTACCGTGCAGTACCAAAGAGCCCTTACTGCTGCTCGATCATCCTATTTTTCTAACTTAATTGAGGAAAATAAGAACGATCCGAAATTCCTTTTTGATACTGTCGCAAAGCTAACTAAAAAGCAGCATTCCCCAAGAGAGGATGGCTTTCACTTTAGCAGTGATAAATTCATTAACTTCTTTGAGGAAAAGATCATGATTATTAGAAAGCAAATTACGGACTCCTCTTTAAATCTGCGTATTCCTTCAAAGCTCAGTTGTTCTGAGTCTGCACAACTCTGCCAGGACCTAGGATCAAGAGAGACGCTCAAGTGTTTTAGTACTATATCTCTTGACACTCTTGACAATGATGAAAATAATCATGGCCTCTAAACCTTCAAGCTGCATACTGGACCCTATTCCAACTAAACTACTGAAAGAGCTGCTTCCTGTGCTTGGCCCTCCTATGTTGAACATAATAAACGTCTCTCTATCCACCGGATGTGTACCAAACTCACTAAAAGTGGCAGTAATAAAGCCTCTCTTGAAAAAGCCAAACCTTGACCCAGAAAATATAAAAAACTATTTTTATTGGCCTATATCGATATTGGCCTATATCGAATCTTCCATTCCTCTCAACATTTTTAGAAAAGGCTGTTGCCCAGCAACTCACTGCCTGCCTGAAGACAAACAATGTATATGAAATGCTTCAGTCTGGTTTTTGACCCCATCATAGCACTGAGACTGCACTTGTGAAGGTGGTAAATTACCTTTTAATGGCATCGGGCCGAGGCTCTGCATCTGTCCTCGTGCTCCTAGACCTTAGTGCTGCTTTTGATACCATCGATCACCACATTCTTTTGGAGAGATTGGAAACACAAATTGGTCTACACAGACAAGTTCTGGCCTGGTTTAGATCTTATCTGTCGGAAAGATATCAGTTTGTCTCTGTGAATGGTTTGTCCTCTGACAAATCAACTGTAAATTTCGGTGTTCCTCAAGGTTCCGTTTTAGGACCACTATTGTTTTCACTATATATTTTACCTCTTGGGGATGTCATTCGAAAACATAATGTTAACTTTCACTGCTATGCGGATGACACAGAGCTGTACATTTCAATGAAACATGGTGAAGCCCCAAAATTGCCCTCGCTAGAAGCATGTGTTTCAGTCATAAGGAAGTGGATGGCTGCAAACTTTCTACTTTTAAACTCGGACAAAACAGAGATGCTTGTTCTAGGTCCCAAGAAACAAAGAGATCTTCTGTTGAATCTGACAATTAATCTTAATGGTTGTACAGTCGTCTCAAATAAAACTGTGAAGGACCTCAGCGTTACTCTGGACCCTGATCTCTCTTTTGAAGAACACATCAAGACCATTTCAAGGACAGCTTTTTTCCATCTACGTAACATTGCAAAAATCAGAAACTTTCTGTCCAAAAATGATGCAGAAAAATTAATCCATGCTTTTGTCACTTCTAGGTTAGACTACTGCAATGCTCTACTTTCCGGCTACCCGGATAAAGCACTAAATAAACTTCTGTTAGTGCTAAATACGGCTGCTAGAATCCTGACTAGAACCCAAAAATGGTATCATATTACTCAAGTGCTAGCCTCCCTACACTGGCTTCCTGTCAAACAAGGGCTGATTTCAAGGTTTTACTGCTAACCTACAAAGCATTACATGGGCTTGCTCCTACCTATCTCTCTGATTTGGTCCTGCCGTACATACCTACACGTACGCTACAGTCACAAGACGCATGCCTCCTAATTGTCCCTAGAATTTCTAAGCAAACAGCTGGAGGCAGGGCTTTCTCCTATAGAGCTCCACTTTTATGGAATGGTCTGCCTACCCATGTCAGAGACGCAAACTCAGCCTCAATCTTTAAGTCTTTACTGAAGACTCATCTCTTCAGTGGATCATACGATTGAGTGTAGTCTGGCCCAGGAGTGGGAAGGTGAACGGAAAGGCTCTGGAGCAACGAACCGCCCTTGCTGTCTCTGCCTGGCCGGTTCCCCTCTATCCACTGGGATTCTCTGCCTCTAACCCTAATACAGTGGCTGAGTCACTGGCTTACTGGGGCTCTCTCATACCGTCCCTGGGGGGGGGGGGGGGGGGGGGGGGGGGGGGGGTCACCTGAGTGGGTTGAGTCACTGATGTGATCATCCTGTCTGGGTTGGCGCCCCCCCCCCCCCTTGGGTTGTGTCGTGGCGGAGATCTTTGTGGGCTATACTCAGCCTTGTCTCAGGATGGTAAGTTGGTGGTTGACAATATCCCTCTAGTGGTGTGGGGGCTGTAATTTGGCAAAGTGGGTGGGGTTATATCCTTCCTGTTTGGCCCTGTCCGGGGTGTCCTCGGATGGGGCCACAGTGTCTCCTGACCCCTCCTGTCTCAGCCTCCAGTATTTATGCTGCAGTAGTTTATGTGTCGGGGGGGCTAGGGTCAGTTTGTTATATCTGGAGTACTTCTCCTGTCCTATTCGGTGTCCTGTGTGAATTTAAGTGTGCTCTCTCTAATTCTCTCTTTCTTTTTCTCTCTCGGAGGACCTGAGACCTAGGACCATGCCTCAGGACTACCTGACATGATGACCCCTTGCTGTCCCCAGTCCACCTGGACGTGCTGCTGCTCCAATTTCAACTGTTCTGCCTTATTATTATTGGACCATGCTGGTCATTTATGAACATTTGAACATCTTGGCCATGTTCTGTTATAATCTCCACCCGGCACAGCCAGAAGAGGACTGGCCACCCCACATAGCCTGGTTCCTCTCTAGGTTTCTTCCTAGGTTTTGGCTTTTCTAGGGAGTTTTTCCTAGCTACCGTGCTTCTACACCTGCATTGCTTGCTGTTTGGTGTTTTAGGCTGGGTTTCTGTACAGCACTTTGAGATATCAGCTGATATACGAAGGGCTATATAAATAAATTTGATTTGATTCTTGTTCTGAGAAATTAAGGTTATTTCATGCAAGAAATTGCCAAGAAACTGAAGAACTCGTACAACGCTGTGTACTACTCCCTTCACAGATCCGCGCAAACTGGCTCTAACCAGAATAGAAAGAGGAGTGGGAGGCCCCAGTGCACAACTGAGTAAGAGGACAAGTACATTAGTGTCGAGTTTGAGAAACAGATGCCTCACAAGTCAATTGGCAGCTTCATTAAATAGTACCCGCAAGTCACCAGTCTCAACGTCAACCGTGAAGAGGCGACTCCAGGATACTGGCCTTCTGTACACCTATGTAGTCCAATTGTATTTGTCACATACACGTTATACACATCTTTATAAACGCACTCACCGAGTCAGCAGATGTTAATGTGAGTGTAGCGAAATGCTTATGCTTCTAGTTCCAACAGTGCAGTAATATCAACAAGTAATCTAACAATTCCCCAACAACTACCTAATACACACAAATTTAAAGGGGTGAATGAGAATATGTACATGTAAGTATGTGGATGAGCAATGGCCGAGCAGCAAGGTGCAATATATGGTATAAAATACAGTATATACATGTGATATGAGTAATGTAAGATATGTAAACATTATTAAAGTGGCATTATTTAGAGTGCATTGTATAAACTGACCAATTTATTAAAGTGGCCAGTGATTGGGTCTCAATGTAGGCAGCAGCCTCGCTGAGTTAGTGATTGCTGTTCAGCAGTCTGATGGCCTTGAGATAAAAGCTGTTTTTCAGTCTCTCAGTCCCAGCTTTGATGCACCTGTACTGACCTCGCCTTCTGGAGGGTAGCGGTGTAAACAGGCAGTGGCTCGGGTGGTTGATGTCCTTGAGGATCTTTTTGGCCTTTCTGTGACATCGGGTGCTGTAGATGTCCTGGAGGGCAGATAGTTTGCCCCCGGTGATGCATTGTGCAGACCGCTCCACCCTGTGGAGAGCCTTACGGTTGTGGGCAGAGCAGTTGCTGTACCAGGCTGTGATACAGCCCGACAGGATGCTCTCGATTGTGCATCTTTAAAAGTTTGTCAGGGTTTTGGGTGACAAGCCAAATTTCTTCAGCCTCCTGAGGTTGAAGAGGTGCTGTTGCGCTGCCTTCACCACACTGTCTGTGTGAGTGGACCATTTCAGTTTGTCTGTGATGTGTACGCCGAGGTCCTTAACTTTCCACCCTCCACTTCTGTCCCTTCAATGTGAATAGGGGGGTGCTTCCTCTGATGTTTCCTGAAGTCCATGATCATCTCCTTTGTTTTGTTGACATTAAGTGAGAGATTGTTTTCCTGACACCACACTCCAAGTGCCCACACCTCCTCCCTGAAGGCGGTCTCATTGTTGTTGGTAATCAAGCTCACTACTTTTGTGTTGTCTACAAACTTAATGATTGAGTTGGAGGCGTGCATGGTGAACGCAGTCGTGGGTGAACAGGGAGTACAGGAGGGGGCTGAGCACGCACCCTTGTGGAGCCCCAGTGTTGGATGGTCAGTGAAGTGGAGATGTTGTTGCTTACCTTCACCACCTGGGGGCGGCCCATCAGAAAGTCCAGGACCCAATTGTACAGGGCAGGGTTGAGACGCAGGGCCTCCAGCTTGATGAGCTTGGAGGTTATTATGGTGTTGAAGGCTGCGCTGTAGTGAATGAACAGCATTCTTACATTGGTATTCCTTTTGTCATATGTGATAGGGCAGTCTGCAGTGTGATGGCAATTGCGTCATCTGTGGACCTATTGGTGCGGTATGCAAACTGAAGTGGGTCTAGGGTGGTTGGTAAGGTGGAGGTGACATGATCCTTGACTATCTCTCAAAGCACTTCATGTTGACAGAAGTGAGTGCTACGGGGCGGTAGTCATTTAGTTCAGTTATTTTTGCCTTCTTGGGTACAGGAACAATGGTAGCCATATTGAAGCATGTGGGGACAACAGACTGGGATAGGGAGCGATTGACTATGCCCGTAAACACACCAGCCAGCTGGTCTGCACATGCTTTGGGCCAGCAGCCTTGCGAGGGTTAACACGTTTAAATGTTTTACTCAACGTCAGCCACAGAGGAGGGGGCACAGTCCTTGTTAGCGGGCCACGATGGTGACACTATTATCCTCAAAGCAACCAAAGGTGTTTAGTTTGTCTGGAAGCGTGACGTCAGTGTCCGTGACGTGGCTGGTTTTCTTTTTGTAGTCCATGATTTCCTGTAGACCCTGTCACATACGTCTTGTGTCTGAGCCGTTGAATTGCAAATCCAGATCCAAATCCAAATTCCCAGACCTCTTTCCATGGTTAATTGCGGTGGATCGCGCTTTCAGTTTTGCGCGAATGGCGCTATCCATCCATGGTTTCTGGTTAGAATATGTTTTAATAGTCACAGTAGGTACAACATCTCCAATGCACTTCTTTATAAACGCACTCACCGAGTCAGCGTATAGGTTGATGTTGTTCTCTGAGGCTGACCGGAACATATTCCAGTCCGCTTGATCAAAACAATCTTGAAGCGTGGCCAGCGTTGAATGGTTCTCGTCACTGGTACATCCTGTTTGAGTTTCTGCCTATAAGACGGAAGGAAAAAGATGGTGTCATGGTCAGATTTGCCAACGGGAAGGCTTGGTATGCATTGCGGAAGTTAGAGTAGCAGTAGTCGAGGGTTTTGTGCATGGGCGTAGCGCAATCAATACGCTGGAAGAATTTAGGTAGACTTGTTCTCAAATTTGCTTTGTTAAAATCCCCAGCTACAATAAATGCAGCCTCAGGATGTATGGTTTCCAGTTTGCATATAGTCCAGTGAGGTTCCTTGATGGTGGTCTCGGTATCTGCTTGAGGGGGAATGTACACAGCTATGACTATAACTGATGAGATTTCTCTTGGTCGGTCAAATGGTCGGCACTTGATTGTAAGGAATTCTAGATCGGGTGGGCAGAAGGACTTGAGTTCCAGTATGTTGTTATGATTACACCATGAGTTGTTAATCATAAAGCATACACCCCACCCTTCCTTTTCCCAGAAAGGTGTTTATCTCTGTCGGCGCGATGCATGGAGAAGCCCGTTTGCTGAACCGATTCCGACAATATATCCCAAGAGAGCCATATTCCATAAAGAAAATCAGCTGTTTCCAGCTACAATAGTAATTTACAACATTAACAATGCCTACACTGCATTTCTGATCAATTTGATGTTACTTTAATGGACAAAAAAAATGCTTTTCTTTCAAAAACAAGGACATTTCTAAGTGACCCCAAACTTTTTGAACGGTAGTGTATTTAAATGGACAAATCTGTGAACTGTTTTGGGCCAGTTTTAAATTGACACATAACATGTTAGTAAAGGTGTCAGCTAGAGATGACGTGCAGGGATTTGCAGTCTTGCATGATGTCTACTTTGATGCTAATTTGCATTTTCGAATCTGAGTAAATAGAGCTGAATATATTGATAAGTCACCGTGTCTGAAAGAGATTTACATGGTTATCAAAACATCATGCCATGGTTAAATAAAATCTTATTTGTCACATACACATGGTTAGCAGATGTTAATGCGAGTGTAGCGAAATGCTTGTGCTTCTAGTTCCGACAATGCAGTAATATCTATCAAGTAATCTAACCTAACAATTTCACAACAACTACCTTATACACACAAGTGTAAAGGAATGAATAAGAATATGTACATAAAAATATATGAATGAGTGATGGCCGAACGGCATAGGCAAGATATCCAATAGTTCCTCCCGACTGTATGTAATAAAACCTGAGATTTCCTGGGGTAACAATGTAAAAAATAACACATAAAAAAACTAAATACTGCATAGTTTCCTAGGAACGCGAAGCGAGGTGGCCATCTCTGTCGGCGCCGGAAGTAGCCTACATGAAACACAGTTCTTATTTATTTGTTTCTAAAATCCCATATAGGAAAAATTAATGGTGGATAAAAAATTTGAACCGTTTTCCTGTTTGACCGCTAGGTGTATGGGTATTATGACACTCCCACCGTTGGGATCTATTAAAAGCTCTCTCATTGACCTACAAACAAAAACTCCTGGCTAGGTATATGGGAAAAAACGCCACCTACTGGAGAATATAGATTTCGGGCCCAATCATTGCAACCCATTGCTTCGCATCTTCCTATCTAAATATGCTCATAATACGTAAACTAAGAAAATCAACAAAATGCTCAGTCTTATTCAAATTACTTCTCATAACCATACACAGGTTACAGGGCCTTTTTGGTGAACATGCAAATCCAGTGAGAACATCAACTATCGGTATCATACTCTCGCGCATCAAAGCTACAGTCAAAATGGTCTGTATCATAAAAAATCATGAAAATAAAGTGCTTTTTGGGCTTAATTTAAGTTTATTGTCAGCCATAAGGTTAGCAGTGTGGTTAGGTTTAAAATCTGATTTTAAGAATGGTAGAAACGTGCCTAGTAAAATAAAAAATAAATAGGCGGGGTTTATGAATTTGTAACTGTGGTAACTTGTGACGACGATACAAGTCCGTGGAGAAAGGAGGCCCCTGGTGGTGGTTGTTTATAAGAAACCCCGTAGTGAATCGCTTTTCGTTTAATGCAACATAAATCCAAAATGGCAGGAGCTGATGGAGACGATTCTCTCTACCCCATCGCGGTTCTCATTGACGAGCTTCGTAATGAGGATGTGCAGGTAATCACCGATGCTCTGATCATAAGACGTTCGTTTGGGATATTATATTGGTGGTGTTTATTTTACTTAAACATGTCTGATTTCAAAAAGGATCGTTAGCTAACGTTAGGCCTTTTGGCCTGTTCATGAAATCTCAGCCCTGGCGCACCCAGTCTGGCTAACGTTAGCTGGCTATAAGCGTGTTACATGGTGTGATAAATATCAAACGGAATAGCTGCATGTCGTATTTAGTTACTGTCAAAAATGTATAGCTAGGTAACTAACTAGTTATTTGCGGTGTGTAAAAGTAACTGGTGCTAGCTAACGTTAGCTAGTTACTACTGGGTCACTTGTTTAGCTAGCTATTGTGCCGGGCTATCTATGCTACAGTCAGTAGTTAGCAGCAAACTAACTAATTAACGTTAGCTATCTAGCTCCAATTCGCATGCTAACTTGTAAATTAACCTAGCTACTTGTTTGTTATTGAAGTATTAAAATGTACAATGTACACACAACGTTACTGTATGCTGATTAGCAAGCTCATACATGTATATATATATACCTGCTAATTACATAATTACAAGGAAGCTTCCTTCCTTCATGTACCCGACAGTCATCCAGCTCCACCCTGGTAATGGTAGTGAGATTATCATTATTTTCATGTTGTAACTAACTAGTTAACGTTAGTTAGGTAATTACTGACATGGTTAGTTATGTAATATATCTGCATCTTGCTTTGGTGTCTGAAAGCATTACAAAACACACACGTTATCTATACTCTAGAAAAAAAGTTATGTTTGTAGGAAGGCACCTAAAAGGGAATTCATTTCTCTTTGAAATGCTCATATCTGAAATAGTCTTCATAGTTGGCCTCACTGAAATGCGAAGGATCTTTTTATGGCTAATGGTGGCCTCTCTTGTAAGTTTCATGTAATAACATCATCTGGCATTGTTTACTTTCCAAGTTGCGACTGAACAGTATCAAAAAGCTGTCTACCATCGCATTGGCCCTTGGAGTGGAGAGGACCCGCACTGAACTCCTCCCCTTCCTCACAGGTATGTCCTCACCTTAAGTCCCCAGTTACAGCCATCATCATGAGTCAAGATGTGTGAAAGGCTAATAATTCTGACTGAGTCAACACTCTTTAAAGAGATTCACAGGACATTGCACAACCAGCATTAGCATTGTCACTTTGCTGGAAATTGTTCTGAGATAGCATGCATTGAAGCCAGTAGAATTCATCTATCTAATTGTGTTGTCATGCCAATCCCCCGTGCCCCCACTCTTTCAATTATGTTCAACACCTGACCTCTTGTAGACACCATCTATGATGAGGATGAGGTGCTTCTTGCCTTGGCTGAGCAGCTGGGCAACTTCACCATGCTGGTGGGAGGCCCTGAATATGTTCACTGTCTGCTGGTACGTATCTGGTAAAAAAAACACATTTGGTATTGAGCATATAAGATGCATACAGATAATCAACATATAGACCTTACAACACAATTTTACAGAGTTAACCCATGCATATACACCTATCTCAACATATCCAGTCAGCTACGCTACATACACATACTTATGTCCCTGTGTCTTTCTCCGCAGCCGCCGCTGGAGAGCCTGGCTACCGTGGAGGAAACAGTGGTGCGAGACAAGGCTGTGGAGTCTCTGCGTAAGATCTCCCAGGAGCACTCTCCTGTGGACCTGGAGGTGCACTTTGAGCCCCTGGTGAAGAGGCTGGCCAGTGGTGACTGGTTTACCTCCCGCACCTCTGCCTGTGGCCTGTTCAGCGTCTGCTACCCCCGCGTGTCCAGCACCGTCAAGGCTGAAATTCGCCAGTGAGTAGCTATATCAGGAGAGTTGTAGTTTAGACATGATTAGCGATTGAAATATGGTCTATTATGTGTCCCCCACTATAATCACTAGGAGCATAATATTAGAATTGCGGACATTACTTTGTCTCATATCAGGGGTCCCATGCCCCATCTCCTGTAGTCACACATACTAGCCTTCCAGTCCCAAGTCAATCAGATCAGGATGTTTAGCTACTCTTTTTGTGTAGAGGAGATACAATGGGGTTATGGTCTGATGGTGGGTGGCATGTTCTCTCCACAGGCATTTCCGCACTCTGTGCTCAGATGACACTCCCATGGTACGTCGCGCCGCAGCTTCCAAGCTTGGGGAATTCGCCAAGGTTCTGGAGCTGGACTATGTCAAGAGTGACATCATCTCGCTCTTCACCGCACTGGCCTCCGATGAGCAGGTACATACATGTACTCTACAAGCACACAGGGCGTTCTGTGACATTGCTGTGGGACGTGCCTGGAGTTCTACCACACAATTCCTAAATCGACTGGCCAATAGAAATAACATAGCCATACATATTAGCTGTTTTTGAATGGGGATGGATGAATATTTCTGCGAATTCAGTAGGAAGCCCCACCTGGGACGCACAACTGGGTCTAGCTATTGTTAACACCAACGCCTCAGCAGTTACACCATTTTATTAAATTGGCACAGAATGAGAAATAATCCCATTGTCCCCCTGCCTGTAGGACTCAGTGCGCCTGCTGGCTGTGGAAGCCTGTGTGAGCATCGCCACACTGCTGCCCCAGGAGGACCTGGAGACGCTGGTGATGCCCACCCTGCGCCAGGCCGCTGAGGACAAGTCCTGGAGGGTCCGCTACATGGTGGCTGACAAGTTCTCTGAGGTGAGCATGTGGAAACATTGATATGCTGCATGTAACCATAATGTCTCGAAAATATTTGCTGCTTTACCCAACCTGGAACGGAAGCAATGGGGGACGACATTCAATGCTTCACAAGTGGTCACTTTAAAATGGTTATTTTAGTAGTTTTTAGTATGCCCAGTTGTAGAAGAAAAGGGGGCATTTTGAGAGAATTTTAAAAAATTAGTCAGCGGTATTTGCATTTTTGCTGTCATTTTAGTCTAGGCGTTTATATTTTACGTTGCTTTACTGTATTGAACTTAAGTAATACAATGTTGCAAGGGGAAAGTAGAGTGGACATGGATAGCAGGTCTGTTATGGGGCCCTGTAATGTTCTTAGTCCCCCAGTGTAGAACATTCTTAATGTCCTCATTGCCACTTAACTTCATTACACTAACGCATTGATTGCTAACCCATATGGCCTTCTGTTGTCATTTAGAATAAAATGGGACATATTGCCACTGTTCAATAATATGATGTAGAAGTTCAGTCAATCAATGTAAAAGCTTTCAGGATACCTCACACTTTTTTTTGTGCACCACACTTAACTGAAAGGTTTTCTACCACTTTCCCCCTCACCACCATGGTCTTTGGTAGCCTGGGTTCCCGACCTGAAATCCCATTAGTTTAGTGTGTTGATCAGCAAATCTCAGAGTAAGGTTTGAAGGTGGGATCATGTCAAAGCTGTAGATGGAGATGTCTGCTGGATGTTAATTGCTATGTCTGTGGTAGAAGTTCCCTTGTCCAATTTAACAGTTTGCGGGAAACTTCCACACAAATTAAAGCCTGGCAATGGCAAATAGTTTTGTGCACTTTCCACCTTGCCACCATGGACTTTGTAGCCTGTGTGTTCCCAACCCGAATCTCATCAGTTGAGTGTGTTGGTCATGGAGTCTCGCACAAAGGTTTAGTGGTGGATGTTAATTGCCATGTCACTGATTCCACAGCTCCAGAAAGCGGTGGGCCCAGAGATCACCAAGAACGACCTGGTCCCAGCCTTCCAGAATCTGCTAAAGGACTGCGAGGCTGAGGTCCGAGCCGCTGCTGCCAACAAGGTCAAGGGTGAGTGTATGGACTATATCCGCCAGTCAAAGAAAGCCTCTGTTGAAATGAAAAATAACTGTTTGAATGAGAAGCTTTAAACGTCTAATAGACCGCAGTATTTATAAACCCCATTTCTTTCCTCAGAGTTCTGCGAGAACCTTCCAGAAGACAGCAGAGAGACCATTATCATGACTCACATTCTGCCCTGTGTAAAGGTATATATAAAAAACAGCCACGGTTCACTTTTATCCCTCTTTTATTCTGCTAGCTTGTCTTGGTTTCTTTGACCTGTCAATTTCTCACTTGATGGAAGTAACTCCTAGCACCCATGACTTACGAAGAGGCAATTAAAAAAGCATTCATCTTAAAACATGTTTTAAAAAAAAAAAATTATCAAGCTGTCGTGCTTTAGGTGAACAGTCATGTGTTCTGAAGTCTCGACAATAACATGAGTTAAGCAAATTATCTTGTTCAGAAGTGCAAATGCCAGGCAGCGGATATTTTTAGACACCCGCAAATCAATTTCTAGCATGAGTGTTAAACTGATTAACCTGTTTCTGGCCGTACTTTCTATAAGTGAACTGGGAGGATATTATGCATTGTAGTTTGGGGGCTTGTGAAGAGATGAGGACTTGCGCTCAGTATAGCCTTTGGACAGCAGGGGGCAATGTTGTATTTAAAACGTCTACCAAATCACCACACAACTCCTATTCACTGTCTGTGTTGGAACGCACTGGTTGGTTCCTGAGTTTAAATGACATCCCTTTTGTTTAGGAAATATACATTTTGGGGAAATAACAGCTCTTCTAGGAACAACTCCAGCATAAAATACAAAAGTACTATTTTAGCCTATAGCATCTTTAGTCAAATCCCAAGTCCTTATTAACTGTTATTTAAAGCTGGTCCAAATATGACTGAAATACAGTATATGAGCTCGGTGCAGCTTATGTCGGATAAATGACAAACTGTTTTCATGAAAGCAATCGAGAAGAGAACCAGTGGAAAAACACTAAATGACATTATATGGACACTGCTCGTCAAATACAGTGGGGCAAAAAAGTATTTAGTCAGCCACCAATTGTGCAAGTTCTCCCACTTAAAAAGATGAGGGAGGCCTGTAATTTTCATCATAGGTACACTTCAACTATGACAGACAAAATGTGGAAAAAAATCCAGAAAATCACATTGTAGGATTTTTGAATGAATTTATTTGCCAGATTAGTCTATTGGTCTGCCAGATGGTGAAGCTTAATTCATCACTCCAGAGAACGAGTTTCAACTGCTCCAGAGTCCAATAGCGGTGAGCTTTACACCTCTCCACTCCAATGCTTGGCATTGTGTATGGTGGGCTAAGGCTTGTGTATGGCTGCTCAGCCATGGAAACCCATTTCATGAAGCTCCCGATGAACAGAAGCAGTATGCAACTCTGTAGTGAGTGTTGCAACCGAAGACAGACAATTTTTATGAGCTTCAGCACTCTGCAGTCCCAATCTGTGAGCATGTGTGGCCTACCACTTTGGCTGAGCTGTTGTTCCTAGACATTTCCACTTCACAATAACAGCACTTACAGTTGACCGGGCAGCTCAAGTAGGGCAGACATTTGACAAATAGACTGGCTGGAAAGGTGGAATCCTGTGACGGTGCCACGTTGAAAGTCACTGAGCTCTTCAGTCGGGCCATTTTACTGCCAATGTTTGTCTATGGAGATTGCATGGCTGTGTGGTTGATTTATACACCTGTCAGCAATGGATGTGGCTGAAATGGCCAAATCCACTCATTTTGAAGGGGTGTCCACACACAGCAGTTTTGTGTGTGTACATAGTGTAAATGCCTGGTCTGTAGAGCACATTATGCTTCACAGCGCCGGGTCAGCTTGTGTAAACATGATTCATTTCAACACAGAGGCTAGTTTGCACTTACCCTGTCCACAACGGCACCGTATTCTATGGGCAGGATGTTGACTTTATACGCCTCTTGAGGAACATTGTCATAGTGCTTCTCTAACTTTTTTTTCGATGCCCCTTTTCTCCCGAGGGAAATATCAATGTAGCAGTAATATTGTCATATAATATTGCCCTATTTGAAAATACTTGATTTGCTGTCCCTGTCCACTGAAATGTCTGACTCTTTCTCTCCTGACAGGAACTGGTGTCTGACACCAACCAGCATGTGAAGTCTGCCCTGGCCTCTGTCATCATGGGCTTGTCAACTATCCTGGGTAAAGACAACACGGTGGAGCACCTGCTGCCTCTGTTCCTGGCCCAGCTCAAGGATGAGGTAAACACCAATCACTACTTCTCTTATTCGTTCTGTTCATTAGGCACCAAATGGCAGAAAATAGGCTGAAACTGGTAGGGACTGGTTTCGACTTGGAGTCTGATCACCCCCTTAATATCGTCTAATGCTATTGGCCTTGTTCAGGATCAGATGTACCTGACTGGCTCCCTACCGGAGTATAAATCAAGGGATGACCCTGATAGGGTTTGAATCTTTTTCCTGGTGATAGTTGTTGTAGTGGTGTTAGGCTGTTTGAGGTTTTCATTCTGTGTGGTTTCATTCTGACATATCCTTCCTAAATGTGGCCTGTATCACAGCCAAAATCCAGATGACGTAAGACTTCGGCGCTAGCCGACTACATTTACGTACAGTTCCTTTGGAATTATTCAGACCCCTTGACCTTTTCCCCAGCTTGTTACGTTGCAGCCTTATTCTAAAATTGATTAAATTGTTTGTTTTTCTTATCACTCTACACACAATACCCCATAATGACAAAGCAAAACAAAGAAATGTTCTTCTTCTCTGCAGATCCCGTCAAGCTCTGTCAGGTTGGATGGGGAGCGTACCTTCTCAGCTATTTTCAGGTCTCTTCAGAGATGTTAGATTGGGTTCAAGTCTGGGCTCTGGCTGGGCCACTCAAGGACATTGGGACTTGTCCCAAAGTAACTCCTGCTTTGTCTTAGCTGTGTGCTTAGGGTCATTGTCCTGTTGGAAGGTGAACCTTCACGCCGGTTGGAGGTCTTGAGTGCTCTGGTGCAGGTTTTCATCAAGGATCTCTCTGTACTTTGCTCTGTTTATCTATGCCTCGATCCTGACTACTCTCCCAGTCCCTGCTGCTGAAAAACATCCCCACAGCATGATTCTGCCACCACCATGCTTCACCGTAGAGATGGTGCCAGGTTTCTTCCAGACGTGACGCTTGGCATTCAGGCCAAAGAGTTTATTCTTGGTTTCATCAAGAATTGTTTCTCATGGTCTGAGTCTTTAGGTGCCTTTTGGCGATCTCCAATTGGGCTGTCATGTGCATTTCACTGAAGAGTGGCTTCCGTCTGGCCGCTACCATCAAGGTCTGATTTGGTGGAGTGTTGCAGAGATGGTTTTCCCATCTCCACAGAGGAACTCTAAAGCTCTGTCAGTGACCACCGGGTTCTTGGTCAACCCCCTGACCAAGAACCTTCTCCCCCGATTGCTCAATTTGCCCAGGTGGCCAGCTCTAGGAAGAGTCTTAGTGGTTCCAAACTTCTGTTTAAGAGTGGTGGAGGCCACTGTGTTCTTTGGGACCTTTTAATGCTGCAGAATTATTTTCAAAATGTATTCGAGCTCTATTGAGGGAGGCAGTTTCAACCTCATGGCTTGGTTTTTGTTCTGACATGCACGGTCAACCCTGGAACCTTTTTAAATAGACACGTGTGCCTTTCCAAATCATGTTCAATCAATTGAATTTGGCACAGGTAGACACCAATCAAGGATGATCAACGGAAACTGGATGCATCTGAGCTCAATTTCAAGTCTCATAGCAAAGGGTCTAAATGCTTATGTAAATAAGGAATTTCTGTTTGTTAAAGAAAAAAAAAGATTTCTAGCCTGTTTTCGCTTTGTCATTATGGGGTATTGTGTGTAGATTGAGGATTTTTATTCATTTAATCCATTTTAGAATATGGCTGTCATGTAACAATGTGGAAAAGGTCCAGGGGTATATTTAAGGCACTGTATTTCTGGTCACTTATTGATACTGGAGTGGAAAGGTTTGGGCAGATGACGCAAACTGCCCTGCAAAAATATAAAGGTGCACAAATACACAGATACGATTGGCTGTCATCTATGGCAGCCTTACTATTAAAAGATGTTCTAGTTTGCCTTGCAGCCAACGCTGAGTTGACAGGGTTTGTGTCATAAAGGATTACAGTCAAAACGGACAACTGAGGTGCAAAACAGCCCGAATGACTCACGGATATAAATAATCATCTGTTTTCGTCAATATTTCTACTCCAAATATTTAGTTATTGGATTTTGTACTGTCCCTCAGCTGGCTGCCAACTCTGTCGTATCCTATTTGTTTCACAAAAAGCTTGATGTGAAATTTGTCTGCACATTCGGAGGCTAAGAACCAAGGGTCTGGGACTGGCAGCAGGAGTTGGGAACGAGCGGAATGTCTTTGGCAATTCTTTTAGCCGTTGTTGCTGATGTCATGTTGCGATTGGAGCCAAGAAAGGCGTCATTACAAGCAGATGGGGAAGCATAAGCAATAGCTCAGATTTTCTGTCGCAAAGATTTTTGCCACTGAAGAACACTTGAAATAAAATGGCTTTCATTCTTGAAGGACATATGACATGTAATGTTCCCTAATGTAATTATCCCCACGACTCATACAAGAGATCCCTCTCACTGCTCTCTCTTCTCTCTCCCTCTCTTTCTTGCTCTTTTTCTCCCTGCAGTGCCCTGAGGTGCGCCTCAACATCATCTCCAACCTGGACTGTGTCAACGAGGTGATCGGCATCCGCCAGCTCTCCCAGTCGCTGCTGCCTGCTATCGTGGAGCTGGCCGAGGACGCCAAGTGGAGGGTCCGCCTGGCCATCATCGAGTATATGCCCCTGTTGGCCGGACAGCTGGTGAGTCCTCGGTTGCGTCCCAAACGGCACCCTATTCCCTACATAGTGCTCTGCTTGTGACCAAAGCCCTTGCACCCTATTCCCTACATAGTGCACTACTTTTGATCAAATGTGCCATGCGTGTGTTCCGCAGTTCATGGTGGGCAAGTGCTGGTCACCAATATCATTGTAAAAAAATAATGCTATGCAATGTGTAAGTAATTCAGCTAGCTTTATTTGTGAAAGTGACATACCCTCAATTACTATTCAGTAATAGTGTTGCTTCCACTAATGTTTGGATGTTATTTGTTTGGATTTTGTTTGAAAATTGTTTAGAAATATATTCTATTCTAATCTGTACCCCAGGGAGTGGAGTTCTTTGACGAGAAGCTGAACACCCTCTGCATGGCATGGCTCATTGACCACGGTAAGAACCCCTCCCACTAATACACACCACTCTCTGTTCAATGCATTTGACTTCTGTGTCCACACCGTGACAAGACGGCGGAAGTAGAAGGACTCCAACATTGGACAGAGGTGGGTCACGTCCCAGACGGATCATGTCCCATGCTGCTGTCTCAGCTAGCAGTTCTTCTCCAGCTTCCCTCCTCCCCCGCATCCTCTGGTTTGGGGGGAGAGAGAGAGAGACGTGTCAGGCTGCAGCTCTCAGCCTCATGGCTGTGCCAATGACAAAGGTCTGATAAGAACCCAGTGACTTGGACTTGGAGAAGCCAGTGAAATGCGCTCTCCTTAATGTCTCTCCTGCCCTCTCCTCTCTAGCTGAGCAAGTTAAATTCAATGTTGTGCTACCGCACGGCAAGCGATACCGGAGCACCAAGTATAGGTCCAAGAGGCTTCTAAACAGCTTCTACCCCCAAGCCATAAGACTCCTGATCATCTAATCAAATGGCTACCCAGACTATTTGCGGTGCCCCAACCCTCTTCTACGCTGATGCTACTCTGTTATTATCTATGCATAATCACTTTAATAACTCTACCTACATGTACAAATTACCTCGACTAACTGGTGCCCCCGCACATTGACTCTGTACCGGTACCTCCTGTATATAGCCTCGCTATTGCTATTTTACTGTTGCCCTTTAATTATTTGGGGGTCTGAATACTTTCCGAATGCACTTTATCTGTGAGTATCTGGCAAATATGGGGGGGGGGGGGCGGTGTGTTAGACCATGGGGGCTGCTTTAAATGAGTGGCAATTTGATTATAGGGGAAGCACTGCAAAACATCAGTCAAAACAACACACGCTATCAACGAGCCACCTGTGGTTCTCCACTTGGCAGCTTCTTGTTATTGTTAAACTATCTGACCATTCAATCATAACTCACACCTTTCAGCCAAATCGATGCGCGCATCATATTCGTGACATTGTCAGCCAACCAGTCTATAAAGCCTTGAACAGCAAGATTGAATCTGTTGTTGGCCTATCGCTCGAGTGCATCTTTAGTAATCCTGTTTAGAAATAAATGTCTTCTGAGAGCTGTCCTCAGTGTTTAGACTAGGTTCTGTTTGTCCTCAGAAAACCTGCTTAAATTTCCGCATGGAAGACTTTAGCTCTGGTCAACAGTTTTTCCAAGCTACAGATCTAGGATCAGGATTTCCTCCCCCAATCCTAACCTCCTAAATGCGAAACTGACCCATTGTCAGTGTCGAGATGCATTTTCTCCGCTATGCATAACTCAATTTACCTTACATTACCATATCCCCCATTTCCCTTCTGGCTTTATGGACAACCATCATGGCTGTAGAATAGAAGAAACAGGATGCAGATGGGTCAATAGTTGAACATTTCCTATACATTTGTCAGACACAGTCCAAATACCTGTACTTGCATTTTAAATAGTAGGCTAAATATACTGAACAAAAATATAACTGCAACAATTAAAAATTTTTTACAGAGTTAAAATTCATATAAGGAAATCAGTCAATTGGAAAATTCATTAGGCCCCAATCTATGGATTTCACATGACTGGGCAGGGACGCAGCCATGTGGTCCAGGGAGAACATAGGCCAACTCACTTGAGAGCCAGACCCAGCCAATCAGAATAAGGGTTTTCCCCTCAAAAGGGCCTTATTAGTTGGAGGTCCCGTGCTTGCGTGGTCGGCGTTTGTGATGCCAGTTGGACGTACTGCCAAATTCTCTAAAATGACGCTGGATTCTGCTTATGGTAGAGAAATTATCTGGCAACAGCTCTGGTGGACATCCATGCAGTTAAATCAAACAGTCTGTGTAGCTATTTGATTAGATGTTCAGGAGTCTTATGGCTTGGGGGTAGAAGCTGTTTAGAATCCTCTTGGACCTAGACTTGGCGCTCCGGTACCGCTTAACGTGCGGTAGCAGAGAGAACAGTCTATGACTAGGGTGGCTGGAATCTTTGACCGTTTTTAGGGCCTTCCTCTGACACCGCCTGGTATGGAGGTCCTGGATGGCAGGAAGCTTTGCCCCAGTGATGTACTGGGATGTATGCACTGCCCTCTGTAGTGCCTTGCAGTCAGAGGCTGAGCAGTTGCCATACCAGGTGGTGATGCAACCAGCCAGGATGCTCTCGATGGTGCAGCTGTAGAACCTTTTGAGGATCTGAGGACCCATGCCAAATCTTTTCAGTCTCCTGAGGGGGAATAGGTTTTGTCTTGTCCTCTTCATGAATGTTTTGGTGTATTTGGACCATTCTGGTTTGTTGGCGATGTGGACGCCAAGGAACTTGACACACTCAATCTGCTCCACTGAGCTGTTGTCAATGAATAGCATTCTCACATAGGTGTTCTTTTTTGTCCAGGTGGGAGAGGGCAGTGTGGAGTGCAATAGAGATTGCATCGTCTGTGGATCTATTAGGGTGGTATACAAATTGTAGTGGGTCTAGGGTTTCTGGGATAATGGTGTTGACGTGAGCCATGACCAGCCTTTCAAGTACTTAATGGTTACACGTGTGAGTGCTACAGGTCGGTAGTCATTTAGGCAGGTTGCCTTAGTGTTCTTGGGCACAGGGAATATAGTGGTGTGCTTAAAACATGTTGGTGTTAGACTCAGACAGGGAGAGGTTAAAAATGTCAGTGAAGACAGTTGCCAGTTGGTCAGCGCATGCTTGCAGTACACGTCCTGGTAATCCGCCTGGCCCTGCGACCTTGTGAATGTTGACCTGTATGAAGGTCTTACTCACATCGGCTGCGGAGAGCGAGATCAGTCATCCTGAACAGTTGGTGCTCTCATGCATGTTTCAGTGTTATTTGCCTCAAAGCGAGCATAGAAGGAGTTTAGCTCGTCTGGTAGGCTCGTGTCTCTCGGCTGTGCTTCCCTTTTGTTCTTGTAATGGCTTACAAGCCCTGACACATCCGACGAGCGTCGATTCGGTCTTAGTCCTGTATTGACGCTTTGCCTGGTTGATGGTTCGTCGGAGGGCATAGTGAGATTTCTTATAAGCTTCCGGGTTAGAGTCCCGCTCCTTGAATGCGGCAGCTCTGGCCTTTAGTTCAGTGCGGATGTTGCCTGTAATCCATCCCTTCTGGTTGGGGTATGTACGTACAGTGCCTGTGGGGACTACGTCATCGACACACTTATTGATGAAGCCAGTGACTGATGTGGTGGACTCCTCAATGCCATCGGAAGAATCCCGGAACATATTCCAGTCTGTGCTAGCAAAGCAGTCCTGTAGTTTAGCATCTGCTTCATCTGACCCCTTTTTTATTGATCGAGTCACTGGTGCTTCCTGCTTTCATTTTTGCTCGTAAGCAGGAATCAGGAGGGTAGAATTGTCACGTTTGCCAAATGGAGGGCGAGGGATCGCTTTGCACGCGTCTGTGTGTGGAGTAAAGGTGGTCTAGAGTTGTTTTGTCCCCCCCCTCTTCTAGTTGCACATTTAACATGCTGTTAGAAATTTTGTGAAACACATTTAAGTTTCCCTGCATTAAAGTCCCCAGCCACTGGGAGCGCTGCCTCTGGATGAGTATTTCCTGTTTGCTTGTGGTGAAATACAGCTCATTGAGTGTGGTCTTAGTGCCAGCATCGGTCTGTGGTGGTATGTAGACTCCTATGAAAAATACAGCTGAAAACTCTGTAGGTAGATTGTGTGGTCTACAGCTTATTAAGCAATACTCTAGATCTTCCTTTAGACATCGTGCACCAGCTGTTTACAAATATGCATAGTCCACCCCCCCCCCGTCTTACGAGTTGATGCTGTTTTATCCTGCTGATACAGCTGGCTTGTTATATGCTGTATGTTGATAATGTTGTCGTTCAGCCATGACTCCGTGAAGTATAAGATATTATTGGTTACACACTTTATTGATGACCGATAGCGTAAGAGAAAATTACACCCAAAACGGTTACCCTTCCATGTCCATTTGGCCCTTTTGTTGATATTATGGACTTTTACATTAGCTGGTCATGTATATGGTGCCATACAAATCTTCTTCCTAACATGATCAAACGTCGCCACCCATGTCACTTTTTCCCTCATTTTTTATATTTTTATAAATCTCGTTGGAAGTGTTTTAAGTCGGAGACAATCAAGTCACTAAGATAAAAACATTGAAAACATAGCCATGGCTCCCCGCTTGGCCCTCAAATCCGAGTTTACGCGGAAAAAGTCAATCCACCTGCCAGGTTTATCTTGGCAATGGATAAATGCTCACTAACTGGGATTTAAACAAATTTGTGGACAAAATTGAAGAATAAGCTTTGTGTGTGTTTGGAAAATGTGTCTTTCAATCTATTTCAGCTCATGAAACATGGGACCAACACTTTACATGTTGCATTTTATATTTTTGTTCAGTGAAGAAAGTTATGACATTTCAACAATAAAGATGGTGCTTTTAAATGTCAGGATGTCCTCATTTTGGCTTCATCTAGTAGAATTCGCTGCATATTAAGGAAGAGAAGCATCTTTTCAAGCCCACTTGTTTGACAACAGCTGATAAGAGGATGGGCTTTACCAAAATGAAAGAATTGTGGGAAATGGCGCAATTAAGCATTGGATGACATTTCTCAGGATGGGTGTGCCTAGTTTGTGGCTTACTGCATACATTTATACTAATCAGTACGTTCAAAGTATGTAGTATGTAGTTTTAGTAAGAAGTTGCCCAGACAGATTTCTAACATGGCCAGCACAGGTTTTAATATCTCATTGTAGCGCCAAAGCCTTGGGTTCCACAGGCCAATGGCAATGCTCTTCTAGCCCCAGCTAGGCTCTCTAGCAGTCTCTTTATGGCTGTATTAGGAGCCAAAGGGCCAGGTTTGTCAGTGGGTTAGAAATGTGTTTTACCCAGGCCCACTGGTCTCCCTCGCTCTGTTTATAAGCCAGTATTGAATATCAGGTAATCAGGCTTGTGTGTACCCAGATGTTATGTCACTGTATTCTGGGCACAATTGAGTGTTTTGAGCAGTTCTGCAGTCACTAGCCTCTCAGCCACGATTACTGATGGACATGTTTTCTATGCAAATGGGAGATTTTCCATGTTATTTATTTGTTATTTGGCAAACAAACTGACAATAATCCAAAGATGGCTGCCAAATGGCTAGAAAAGCGCTCAAAAGAACCAAGAAACCTAGCAATGTTTGCAAGTGCCGGGTACTCAGGTTTTTCCTGAGTAGTGTACTGACGACCTACTCTCTTGTAGAGTTTGAATATGTTTATCTCCATTTTAGATCGCAATTTAATTTGAGTAACGTTAAGTCAATAGGTCCACCTAGTTCTATTAATATTATAGTTTTGTAAAGGAAAACCCTAACGCTTTTTTTTTTTTTTTTTTTTTTTTTTTTGGGACACCTACTACTAAAAATAGTTAGGCCTAGTAGTTTATCTAGTGCTACAGGCCAATGTCTCAAAGTGTGTGTGTGTTTTCGACAGTATACGCTATCCGCGAGGCAGCCACCTGTAACCTTATGAAGCTGGTGGAGAAGTTTGGAGCCGAGTGGGCCCAGAACACCATCGTGCCCAAGGTGCTGGGCATGGCCAACGACCCCAACTACCTGCACAGGATGACCACGCTCTTCTGCATCAACGTGAGTCCACCTGACAAGTACACCACACACAAACCCTCAGACACTAGGCGTATAATACGATGGAAGCTAGATCTACTCAGGTTTTTATATAAAGCTAGTCATATTACCACGGTGGATATTGATCATGTAGCTGCCGCCATCTCAAGCAGGCTTGTAACTTTGCATGCATGTCGCACATGGCTAGTTGAACGCCAAACTATTCGAGTTGATGCTGAACCATCAATATATGGGAGAGTCGGTGACGACTTTTGCTGAAATCAACATGAAAGAGAAGCTCTTGCAAATTTCGCAGGCTATGGGATAAAGTAGGATATTAAAGTGCATTTTTTTTATTACATATCGTTAATGCAGACTTTGGGGAGCTTATCAATGCACAAACAGCTGTTTTGCCCCCACCCCATCTATAAAATAATGGTATTATGTCATATAAACCTTTTACTATGCGTGAACTTTCTTATGCTTGCTGTCATTACGAAATGTTTAGTGAGATGGGGTTTTTAATATGACTATAACACATTTCATTCATAAAACGTGTGATCATTCGTCTCTCACAAATGAAGTGAATGATGACGCAAACTTTGCGAAAGGGAGGGAATCTGATTTCATTGGTCCTCACCTCGCAGCTCAGTCATTTCATTCAGGGTAAGTGGAGTTAGTGGCCTGCCTTGGAGCAGGTTCGTTCTGAAGCATCCGTTGCCATAGAAATGGCTAAAAGGTGAGCCACTTTCGTATGACCAGTTATCCCGATTTGAACCCTGAATTGATCAAAGTTACCTCGCTTACGCTTCTAACCTGATTCGTAGTATAGGGTTGATCTCCTTAACCTCTCTGATCTCCCAAACCCGGATCCGGTATCGTGACTACAGCCTCAAGCTCATTACCATAACGCAACGTTAACTATTCATGAAAATCACAAATGAAATGAAATAAATATGCCATCTCTCAAGCTTAGCCTTTTGTAAACAACACTCATCTCAGATTTTCAAAATATGCTTCTCAACCATAGGAAAACAATAATTTGTGTAAAAGTAGCTAGCTAGCGTAGCATTTAGCGTTAGCATTAGCGTTAGCATCCAGCACGCAACATTTCAACAAAAACATAAAAGCCTTCAAATAAAATCATTTACCTTTGAAGAACTTCTGATGTTTTCAATGAGGATACTCTCAGTTAGATAGCAGATGCTCAGTTTTTCCAAAAAGATTATTTGTGTATTAGAAATAGCTCCGTTTTATACATCACATTTGGCTACCAAAAAAACCCGAAAATTCAGTCCTCAAAACGCGAACTTTTTTCCAAATTAACTCCATAATATCGACTGAAAACATGGCAAACGTTGTTTAGAATCAATCCTCAAGGTGTTTTTCACATATCTCTTCAATGATATATCGTTCATGGAAGCATGGTTTCTCCCCTCAATCAAATGGAAAAGTACAAGCAGCTGGCAATTGCGCACCGAATTCCACGCAGGACACCAGGCGGACACTTGGAAAATGTAGTCTCTTATGGTCAATCTTCCAATGATATGCCTACAAATACGTCACAATGCTGCTAACACCTTGGGGGAATGACAGAAAGTGTAGGCTCATTCCTTGCGCAATCACAGCCATATAAGGAGACAATGGAAAACAGAGCTTCAGAAATTCTGCTCATTTCCTGGTTGATGCATCATCTTGGTTTTGCCTGTAGAATGAGTTCTGGGGCACTTACAGACAATATCTTTGCAGATTCTTTCAAAAACTGTCAAGAATATGCATAGTCGAGCATCTTTAAGTGAGAAAATATCGCGCTTAAAACGGGAACGTTTTTTTATCCAAAAATGAAATAGCGCCCCTAGAGATCAAAGAAGTTAAACCTCAGGTGGATTTAAACCAATTCATTTTTGGCCAACATTTGACTTCTAAAACAATTATACTTTTTTAGCAGGTACCTTACTGTCCCAGTCATTTATTCTGGTAATTTATCATGATTTTAAATCTGATATTTTAGGCATTTATCAGATGCTCTTATCCAGAGTAACTTAGTCACTTGTGGCTAACTGTCATTTGTTTATGCATTGTTGGTTTTTATGTCATCCACCCCAGGCTCTGTCTGAGGTCTGTGGCCAGGACATCACCACTAAGCAGATGCTGCCTGTGGTCCTCAAGATGTCCAACGACCAGGTGGCCAACGTGCGCTTCAATGTGGCCAAGTCTCTCCAGAAGATCGGCCCCGTCCTTGACAGCAAGTACGTCCTCCTCGTCCATCACAAAGCCCTCGTTCATCTCGTTCAGGCCTCCGATGACTTGACCACAGTCTACATCAGGGTTGTGTTCAGTGGGCACAAAACAGGAGAAAAAATTATGAAACCAATGAGGCTCTTGCCTGAACTGGCCCAGTAAGGATGCTCATTTGAGTTACTCTGTGACAGTATGTTTTGCATCTACTGAACACGACCCAGATCTCCATGTCCAACCGTAATTCCTTGCAGTCAGCTAATCCATTATGGCACGGGAGGGTGTGGAAAATGTGTGCCCTGTGTGAAACGTTTCGTTTTTCTCAGTGCTCTGCAGACAGAGGTGAAACCAGTCCTGGAGAAACTAGACACAGACACAGATATGGATGTTAAGTACTTTGCCCAGGAAGCTATAAGCGGTAAGTATAGTACTCGTATGAAGTCTCCTCACTAGGGCCACGTGCAGTTAGGCACATGTTGTGGAACATTGCCAATAGAAATGTCCATGAATAGAGCTGCTGGTAGTCCTTGTGCTACGTCAAACGCATGTTTGTTAGAAATGGCCTATATTATGTGTATCTGAGCGTTCTACAATGTGCCCTGCTGAATGCGTTTCCCAATGTGAACGTTAGTCCATCTTGTCATTCTGATTAATTTCTCCCCTTAGTTCTGGCCCTGGCATAAACCAACCCAAGCTTGGCTATCCAGAGGAAACAACAACCCAAGATGTCGTGACATTGCAAACACTTCACAATATATTTATTGATGTTCAAGAGCAACTGGTGATGTACGGAGACTTAACGGAGCCTATTAACACCTATTTTGTCTTTTTTTTTTCTTCTTTACTCTCAGAGATAATAAAATGTCCAGGAAAAGCGCAGGCTTCTAATTTCCCCTCGCTGTAAATCTTTTGCTTCTCCAAGTGTGATGAAACGTGCATTTAAGCACAGCATGCTGACCACTGTGCATAAGTAGCATTGCTGGTTTGACCCACACATTCCTCCCCGTACATACATAGCCACCGACTAACGTTACTATTGGCACGGCCCCATTCGCTGCCACATTTCTCTGTACGAAACACCCAGAACACGCGAGCCAGCTCTTGGTTGCATGTCCAAGTGCTAGACAGATGCTATTGCTGCAGCAGATGGTGAGGAAGGCTGTTTTATTTGCTCGTGAAGATCTGCTAGGCTAAGGCACCCACATATTTTGTTTACATGTGCTGCCCCCCCCCCCCCCCTTGGGGATGTTCCTCATGTATTCATAAAAGCAGTTTGCGCAACACCCCATCCTCGCTTTCTCTCCTGCGCAGGTGTTCTGTGTGTGTGCAATGAATTACAGTTGAATTTGTCTGAGAAATGAGTAATACACACCGTGTTCTATTGAAATGTGAAGGGATACTTCGTGATTTTTGGCAATTGCCCTTTATCTACTTCCCCAGAGTTAGATGAACTTGGGGATACCATTTTTTATGTCTCGATGTCTAGTACAAAGGAAGTTAGAGGTAGTTTCGTGAGCATTCGTTAACTAACGCTAGTTAGCAATTAAGACTGTAGTAGTTAGTAACTTCCTTCAAACTGCATGCAAAGCCATACATATGGTATTCACATGTTCATCTGACTGGGGAAGTAGATAGAGGGACCTCATTGCCCAAATCATGAAGTGTACCATTAGTAATGGGGACCACCACCACCCATCATTTGATTTGTCATTATAGATTAGTTTATGTATTCAGTTCATCACTGGTGTTATTTCTTTTTCTGAGTCATTTGTTTGACACGGGGGGGGGGCATTGGGTGTAATTGTTCAATCTCTCTTGCTCTTAATCTTTGTGCCAATTACTGATGAGCAATGTTGTTGTTTTTATTAGTAAGCTTTCGTAAGGTTTAGCTCTTGATTGCCCTAATTTGATGTCGTAATGATGTTTTGTGTTCTCTAAAGACAAGGCATCACTCCTCATGTGTTGTCATTCAGTCAGTTGATCAATGCTGACCACTGAAGCTAAAAGGACGGGGAGCACTGAGAATAGCAGGGCTCTGTGTGTGGGTGGTTGTATAATATGGGATGGGAAGGGTGTGTGTGAATGATTTGGTCGAATACAGTCAAAAGAAACTTGTCTTTCCCTCCAGTCTCCCTCCCCATTTTCTCATCGGTCTCTTAAATAAACAAACCTTGATTGGCCCATAAACATTTAGACCCTGCTTCGGTTTTTATTAAATTCTCTCCACAATTGTGACGCTGTACTTGAACTGAATACACTTTTGCATCGAGTGTTGTAACTGTTTAGTTGTCTGCACACCCTTAAGTTTATAGATGTTGTTGCCTTAAAGGTATTGAGTGAAATGACTTTGCACAGCAGCACCGCAACGAGCAAGATTAGACTGCTGTCACACACACAGTATCTGTACATGTGCACCAGTTCGCTTCAGGCTCTTATGTGAAAGCCACCGGACCAAAACGGCAGGGAAGTTTAGCCTGGCACGCCAAAGCTCCTAATTCTGACCTGAGTTAAGCGTGTGTAATGTAAAAGTCGGTGACAGTTATACACAAGAGTATACAAAACATTAACACCTGCACTTTCCATGATAGACTAACCAGGTGAAAGCTTTGACCGCTTATTGATGTCACTTGTTAAATCCACTTTAAATCAGTGTAGATGGAGACTGGTTAAAGAAGGATTTTTAAGCCTTGAGACATGGATTGTTAGAGGGTGACTGGGCAAGGCAAAAGATTTAAGTGCTTTTGAACAGGGTATGGTAGTAGGTGCCAAGACTTGCAAAACGTATTGGTTATTCACACAGCAGTTTCCTGTGTGTATCAAGAATAGTCCACCACCCAAAGGACATCCAGCCAACTTGACACAACTGTGGGAAGCATTGGAGTCAACATGGGTCAGCATCCCTGTGTAATGCTTTTGTCCCCTTGTAGTCCAAGCCCTGATGAATTGAGGCTGTTCTGAGGGCAGAAGTGGAGGGGTACAACTCAATATTAGGAAGGTGTATATGCACAGTACCAGTCAAAAGTTTGGACACACCTATGCACACCTTATACATTGTATAATAATAGTGAAGACAAAACTTCAAAAAGATAAAACATGGAATCACGTAGTAACCAAACAAGTGTTAAATCTAAATCTATTTTATATTTGAGATTCATCAAAGTATCCACCCTTTGCCTTGATGACAGCTTTGCACACACTTGGCATTTCTCAGGCTTCATGAAGTAGTCACCTGGAATGTGTTTCAATAAAAAGATGTGCCTTAACAGTTAATTTGTGGAATTTCCTTCCTCATACATTTAAACTATTCAGTTGTGTTGTGACAAGGTAGGGGTGGTATGCAGAAGATAGCCCTATTTGGTAAAATACTACATCTATATTATGGCAAGAACTGCTCAAATGAGCAAAGAGAAACAACAGTCCATTACTTTAAGACATGAATGTCAGTCAATCCTATGAAAGTTTCTTCAAGTGCAGTCGCAAAAACCATCAAGCGCTATGATGAAACTGGCTCACGAGGACCGCCAAAGGGAAGGAAGACCCAGAGTTACCTCTGGTGCAGAGGATATGTTCATTAGAGTTAACGGCACCTCAGATTGTAGCCCAAATAAATGCTTCACAGAGTTCAAGTTACAGACACATCTCAACATCAACTGTTCAGAGGAGACTGCGTGAATCAGGCCTTCGTAGTCGAATTGCTGCAAAGAAACTACTACTAAAGGACACCAATAATAAGAAGAGACCTGTTTGGGCCAAGAATCAGGAACAATGGACATCAGAGTGGTTGAAATCTGTCCTTAGGTCTGATGAGTCCAAATTTGAGATTTTTGGTTCCAACCGCTTCGTGAGACACAGAGTAGGTGAACAGATGATCTCCGCATGTCTGGTTCCCTCCTGTGAAGCATGGAGGAGGAGGTGTGATGTGTTTTGCTGGTGACACTGTCAGTGATTTATTTAGAATTCAATACACACTTACCCAGCATGGCTACCACACACAAAAGGCTGCACACATACTAAAACATATGCCCTGCAGATGTAACATGGAAAGAGACACGAGTTCTGTGTGAAGGAGACGAAGCGCAAAGAAATACCTGAAGAATGCAAATGAAGTGCATTCGTAAACTATTCACAGCCCATCACTTTTCCACATTTTGTTACGTTACAGCCTTATTCTGAAATGGATTTGCCGGTGACACTGTCTGTAATTTATTTAGAATTCAAGGCACACTTAACCAGCATGGCTATCACAGCATTCTGCAGCGTACGCCATCCCATCTGGTTTGCGCTTAGTGGGACTATCGTTTGTTTTTAACAGGACAATGACCCAACACACTTCCAGGCTGTGTAAGGGCTATTTGACCAAGAAGGAGAGTGATGACGTGCTGCAACAGATGACCTGGCCTCCTCAATCCCCCGACCTCAACCCAATTGAGATTGTTTGGGATGAGTTGGACCGCAGATTGAAGGAAAAGCAGCCAACAAGTGCTCAGCATATGTATGAACTCCTTCAAGACGGTTGGAAAAGCATTCCAGGTGAAGCTGGTTGAGAGAATGCCAAGAGTGTGCAACGCTGTCATCACGGCAAAGGGTGGCTACTTTGAAGAATCTCAAATATAAAATAGATTTTTGTTTACTACATGATTCCATATGTGTTATTTCATAGTTTTGATGTCTTCACTATTATTCTACATTGTAGAACATAGTAAAAAATTAAGAATAACCCTTGAATGAGTAGGTGTGTCCAAAACTTTTGACTGGTACTGTGCATATACATCTGTGCATGAAGACCTTCCTAATATTGAGTTGTACCCCTCCACTTCTGCCCTCAGAACAGCCTCAATTCGACTCTACAAGGGGACGAAAGCATTCCACAGGGATATTGGCCCATGTTGACTCCAATGTTTCCCACAGTTGTATCAAGTTGGCTGGATGTCCTTTGGGTGGTGGACTATTCTTGATACACACAGGAAACTGTTGTGTAAATAACCCAGAAGTTTTGCTGTTCTTGACAAAAACCTGTGCGCTTGGCACCTACTAACATACCCCGTTTAAAGGCACTTAAATCTTTTGTCTTATCCATTCACCCTCTGAATGGCACACATACACAATCCATGTCTCAAGGATTAAAAATCCTTCTTTAACCTGTCTCCTTTATCAACACTGATTTAAAGTGGATTTCACAAGTGACATCAATAAGCGATCATAGCTTTCACCTGGTCAGTATATGTCATGGAAAGGGCAGGTGTTAATGTTTTGTATACTCTGTAAATAACTGTCACTGACTTTTGCATCATTCCACTCCATTGTTAGATGAACCTTTATTTCATCTGTCATGTTGGTGTGGTTGATCCTGAGGATCGCTAGCAATAGTGGATCATATTAGGCGAACGTGCCAGCAGCATACCACCCTGCCCTGCTGGCTTGCTTCTGAAGCTAAGCAGGGTTGGTCCTGGTCAGCCCCTGGATGGGAGACCAGATGCTGCTGGAAGTGGTGTTGGAGGGCCAGTAGGAGGCCCTCTTTCCTCTGGTCTAAAAATATCCCAATGCCCCAGGGCAGTGATTGGGGACACTGTGCTGTCTTTTGGCTGGGACATTAAACGGGTGTCCTGACTCTCTGAGGTCATTAAAGATCCCATGGCACTTATCGTAAGAGTAGGGGTGTTAACCCTGGTGTCCTGGCTAAATTCCCAATCTGGCCCTCAACCCATCACAGTCACCTAATAATCCCCAGTTTACAATTGGCTCATTCATCCCTGTAACTATTCCCCAGGTCGTTGCTGCAAATGAGAACGTGTTCTCAGTCAACTTACCTGGTAAAATAACGTATAATTTTTTTTTTATAAAAAAAATAAAAACGTGTTACAAGTTGTGCAATAATTTGGGATATATAGCCTATTTGAATCATTATGGAACGCAGACCATACATAGCAGTTTAAACCTGGAGCCTAGCACACGGTTTACGACAACTGGACTGTTGTCATCACATATCCATGATTAGTGAGGATTGTTAAGGGTCGATTTATAGTACTAGTGTTCAACCCCAATTGCACACTTTTCTCACCTTCCAATATTTAATGTATTGAACAATTGTGTATGTCAACTTTCCGGATGAATCAAACCACTGTTTTTTACTCACCAATATATTTTGTGCTTAAAGGCTCTCCCAAACTGTTTTTGTATTTTTCAATACAGTGCATTCGGAAAGTATTCAGACCCCTTCACTTTTTCCACATTTTGTTACGTTTACAGCCTTATTCTAAAATGGATAAAATACAAATAAATCCTCATCAATCTACACACAATACCCCACAATGACAAAGTGAAAACAGGTATCTAGACATATTTAGTAATTCATAAAAAAATTCAAATAAACATACCTTATTTACATAAGTATTCAGACCCTTTGAGACCCCTTTCCATTGATCATCCTTGAGATGTTCCTACAACTTGATTGAAGTCTATCTTATGTAAATTAAATTGATTGGACATGATTTGGATTGGACATGTCTATATAAGGTTTCATAGTTGACAGTGCATGTCAGAGCAAAAACCAAACCATGAAGTTGAGCTCCGAGACAGGATTGTGTTGAGGTACAGATCTTTGGAAGGGTACCAAAACATTTCTGCAGCATTGAAGGTCTCCAAGAGCACATTGGCCTCCACCATTCTTAAATGGAAACAGTTTGGAACCACCAAGACTCTTCCTAGAGCTGGCTACCCGGCCAAACTGAGCAATCAGGGGAGGAGGGCCTTGGTCAGAGAGGTGGCCAAGAACCCAATGGTCAACCTGACAGAGCTCCAAAGTTCATCTGTGGAGATGGGTGAACCTTCCAGAAGGACAACCATCTCTGCAGCACTCCACCAATCAGGCCTTTATGGTAGAGTGGCGAGATGGAAGCCAAGACCCTAACCCTAACCCTAAGCTCACAGCCAAGACAACGAGTGGGAGGAGTGGGTTCGAGACAAGTCTCTGAATGTCCTTGATGTCCCAGATAGAGCCTGGAATTTAACCCGATCTAAGATTTCTGGAGAGACCTAAAAATAGCTGTGAAGCGACGCTCACCATCCAACCTGACAGAGCTCGGACGGATCTGCAGAGAAGAATGGGAGAAACTCCCCAAATACAGGTGTGCCAAGTTGTAGCGTCATACCCAAGAATACTCGAGGCTGTAATCACTGCCAAATGTGCTTTAAAAGGTCTGAATACTTATGTAAATGTGATTTTTCAGTTTTACATTTTTATTACATTTGCTAAAATACACTGCTCAAAAAAATTAAGGGAACACTAAAATAACACATCCTAGATCTGAATGAATTAAATATTTTTATTAAATACTTTTTTCTTTACATAGTTGAATGTGCTGACAAAAAAATCACACAAAAATGATCAATGGAAATCAAATTTATCAACCCATGGAGGTCTGGATTTGGAGTCACACTCAAAATTAAAGTGGAAAACCACACCACAGGCTGATCCAATTTTGATGTAATGTCCTTAAAACAAGTCAAAATTAGGCTCAGTAGTATGTGTGGCCTCCACGTGCCTGTATGACCTCCCTACAACACCTGGGCATGCTCCTGATGAGGTGGCAGATGGTCTCCTGAGGGATCTCCTCCCAGACCTGGACTAAAGCATCCGCCAACTCTTGGACAGTCTGTGGTGCAACGTGGCGTTGGTGGATGGAGCGAGACATGATGTCACAGATGTGCTCAATTGGATTCAGGTCTGGGGAACGGGCGGGCCAGTCCATAGCATCAATGCCTTCCTCTTGCAGGACCTGCTGACACACTCCAGCCACATGAGGTCTAGTATTGTCTTGCATTAGGAGGAACCCAGGGCCAACCGCACCAGCATATGGTCTCACAAGGGGTCTGAGGATCTCATCTCGGTACCTAATGGCAGTCAGGCTACCTCTGGCAGCAATCAGTGTTGCTTCCTAAGTGGACAGTTTGATTTCACAGAAGTGTGATTGACTTGGAGTTACATTGTGTTGTTTAAGTGTTCCCTTTATTTTTTTGAGCAGTGTAGTTTTTTGCTTCGTCATTATGGGGTATTGTGTATAGATTAATGTTTTTTTTTTTTTTTACCAGGCTTTGCAAGCATGGTTCCCTTGCGTGCTCAATACATTTAATTAAACCACTGAAACCCCTCCCACTTGCCGCTCAACAGATTTTCTCGTGGAGTTTACATTCAATAGGGTTTGAAGTAGATTTATTTGACACCATTATTTTACCATTAATTAGATTTTTTTTCTACAGACTAGAATACTTTGTGAAAATGGGTTCATAATATAGCGATCAATGAAAGAAATCCATATAAATATATGCATATTCGTCTTCGTCTCATCACCATCTGCCAAAATTGGTTTGGAGAGCCTTTAAGCACAAAATATTTTTAATTAAACAGACAGGGGCTTGATTCATCCTGAAAGTTGTCATATTCAACTTCAACCCATTAAATATTTGAAGGTGGAAAAAAGCGTACAATAAGGCTTGAACAAAAGTCCTATACATTTACATTAATCCTCACTAATCATGGAACTGTATGACAATGGTCCAGTCGTCGTGAACCGTGCGCCAGGCTCCAGGATTAACCTGCTACATGTGGTCTGAGTTCCATAATGATTCAAATTGGCTACATGTCCCAAATGATGGCACAATGTTAGCCTATTATGATCCACTAATGCTAGTGAACTTCAGGAACAACTACACAGACATGACAGAGGAAAGAAAGGTACACGGAATGGAATGATGTGAAATGTAAGGTACAAATTGAACAAATGAACACTAAAGTGACAATTATAAATGTATGTGGGAATTACTGATGATGGTTCCCAATGGCTAATATACTGGCTAATATTTAACATGATACAAATTGTGAAATAAAATTGAGAAAAGCCCGGGTAAAATGTAAAACATTCTAAACTCTATACATGCAAACATTCTTAGATCTCCACCCCGAACGAATGGCGGGTGAATAGAATGCTATCCTCATGCTTAAATTCAAGGTCAGAATACGCATAGAGAGAAAAGTGCATAAAAATGGAATTATGTTCCATTTACGCACTCTTAACTTGGGTCGGAATTGGCCCCCGGTTGAATGAAATGTATTCAGTTTGCGCAAGGGAACCACGCCTGCAAAGGCCGCTATGCACCTGCATAAGGTAAGTCTGACTACCAAATATTGTGAATGGCGTACATTTCCTAAATCGGCCCCTTAGGGCTCTATTCAATCAGATTGCTTTAGCCGACATCCTCAAAAGCGGTTGTTTTGGTGGTGTCATAAATGGAACTGTGTTGAGCTGTCAAATCCTACCAGCTCTCACAGTCTCAAGTCAGAATTAGACGTTCATCCATTTTTCTCAAACGTCAAATTTTCAAGTTGTTCCAAACACCAAATTTCAAAGTGTTTAAGTTTAAGCATAAACTCCAAATTCTTAAGGTTAGGCATTAACTCCGAATGGTTAAGATAAGGGTTAAGGTTTGGGATAGGATTTTTAAAAATCACTGGACTCGAACTGTCAACCTTTGGAATCTGAGACAGATGGTTATGCCCATATCATGGGTGACCTGGCTGGTCAAATCCACAAGCTCCTGGCATTATACCTAAAGCGGACATTGCCACTGGCTGCACGGAGTCCCATTAAAGGGTAGGGAGCATGAGCTTTTACTCACTAAAGTCACAACACATTGTGGTCAAAGACTTAGTTGTAGTCACGATCTGGTTACCTATAACTACAAACATAGTTATGTTAACTTATTTACAGATATCTTCAGAACTACCCACAATGCACTATTTCTGAACGTCATATAGAGGATCTACTCTGTGCTACTGAGTTGGTATGCTAGCTCCACACCTAGCTCAGGCTGGCCACACCTCATGAGCTTCACGGATTTGTGGCTGTGTTAACTACTGGAAACTGAGTTGAACAGCATTCTTACATAGGTATTCCTCTTTTCCAGATGGGATAGAGCAGTATGCAGTGCCATGCCCATTCCGTTATCCGTGGATCTATTGGGAAGGTATGCAAATTGTCGTGGGTGTCAGGTAAGGTAAAGGTGATATGATCCTTAACTAGCCTCACAAAAATAACTTAATGATGACAGATGTGGGTGCTATGGGGCAATAGTCATTTAGGTCAGTTACATTCGCTTTCAAGCAAGTGGGGACAACAGACTGGGAT
Organism: Oncorhynchus mykiss; assembly: GCF_057628025.1. NCBI lineage: Eukaryota > Metazoa > Chordata > Actinopteri > Salmoniformes > Salmonidae > Oncorhynchus > Oncorhynchus mykiss. The sequence goes on from NC_143048.1 coordinate 5,148,239, forward strand.
AGGGAGAGATTGAATATGTCCATAAACACTCCAGCCAGCTGGTCTGCACGTGCTCTGATGACACGGCTAGAGATGTCGTCTGCGCCGGCAACCTTGCGAGGGTTAACACACTTAAATGTCTTATCTGTGCCACGGAGAACAAGAGTTCACAGTCATCATGTGTAGCAGTAGCCCTAGATCTCGGCTCTGTGTTTTTCTCGAAGCGGGCGAAGGTGTTTAGCTTGTCCGGGAGCGAGGAGTCGGTGTCCGAGACATGGCTGGCTTTCCGTTTATAATCTGTGATTGTCTGGAGTCCCTGCAACATGCGTCTCGTGTCTGAGCCGTTGAATTGTGACTCCACTTTGTCCTTGTACTGTTGTTTTGCCACTTTGATTGCGGAGGGCATAGCTGGTCTGTTTGTACACGTCCATGTTCCCAGTCACCTTGCCGTGGTTAAATGCGGTGGTTTGCGCTTTCAGTTTTGCGTGAATGCTGCCATCTATCCACTGTTTTTGGTTTGGATAAGTTGTAATTGTCACAGTGGGAACAACATCCTCTATATGCACTTCCTGATGAACTCAGTCACTGAGTCAGTGTATACATCGATACTATTCTCGGAGGCAACCCAGAACATTTCCCAGTCCGCATGATCAAAACAATCTTGAAGCATAGATTCTGATTGGTCAGACCACGGGTGCTTCCTGTTTAAGTTTCTGTCTATATTAGGAGGAGGAGCAAAATAGAGGCGTGATTTTATTTGCTAAAGGGAGGGCGGGAGGGCCTTGTAGCTGTCCCGGAAGGGGGAGTAGCAATGGTCAAGAGTGTTCGATGAGCGAGTAGCACAGGAGATGTGTTGATAGAACTTCGGTAGCGTTTTCCTCAGATTTTCTTTGTTAAAGTCCCAAACTACAATAAATGTGGCCTCAGGATATACGGTTTACAGTTTGCAGAGTCCAGTGTAGTTCTTAGCGAGACAAAGACAATTATTTTGGAAGGTAATGAGGTCGGCATTTGATGGTGGATATTCCAGATCAGTAGGAACAAACAGACTTGAGTTCCTGTACATTACCACAATCACACAATCTCCACCTTTCATCCTGTTTGCGCGATGGACGGAGAACCCTGCTGGCTGAATGGACAGGGACAGTATATTCGAAGAGAGATGTGATTTAGTGAAACAGAGTATGTTACAGTCCCTGGTGTCTCTCTGGAAGGAGATTTTCACCCTGAGCTCATATGCTTTGCTGTCCAGAGACTGAACGTTAGCGAGTAATATACTCGGAAGCAGTGGATTGTATGTATGCCCCCTGAGCATGACTAGGAGCACACTCCTTATTCCGCTGTGGTGGCGTCATGGAGCAGCCCCCAGGATGAATGGAACTGCTTTGGGGAGTTCAAATAAAGGCTCCAATTCAGGGAAATCTCATTTCTGGTCGAAAAGCTGGTAAGTGATCACCGATCTAATATCCAGAAGTTCCCCAGGTGGTGAAGATGGGCAACACCTCTGCCACGCTGATCCTCATCATGGGGGCTCAGCCCTCCCTGTACTCCCTGTTCACCCATTATTGCGTGTCCATGAACGTCTCCAACTGTATCATCAAGTTTGCTGATGACAACAGTGGTAGGCCTGATTACAAACAACGACAAAACAGCCTACAGGGAGGAGGCGAAGGCCCTGGTGGAGTGGTGTCAGGAAAATAACCTCTCCCTCAGCGTCAACAAAATGTAAGAGCTGATTGTGAACTTCAGGAGACAACCGAGAGAGCATGCCCCCATCCACATCGATGGGGCCGCAGTGGAGAGGGTGAAAAGCTTCAAGTTCCTCAGTGTGAACATCACTGACAACCTGAAATGGTCCATTCACACAGACAGTGTGGTGAAGGCGTTTACCTCAACCTTTGCCCCTAAGACTCTCTTAAACCTCCACAAGTGCATCATTGAGAACATTGGCACGGCACCACCTGGTACGGCAATTAAACCGTCCTCAATCACAGGGCTGTCCAGAAGGTGGTGTGGTTAGTCCAGTAGTTGGGCTCAACCATGCCGACCATAGCCATGCTGATTGGCTAGACTGGCTAGGCTAATAGCTAACATTATTTGGCTAAATAGCTAACATTAGCTGGCTGGCTGCTTTTTAAAATGTGTATTATTATTATTATTATTATTTAGCTGGCTGGCTGGCTAGGTTGCTGGCTAAGATAACTGCATACAGCTAACATTCTTTGATATTTGGTTAGATGGTGTTATGTATTTTCAAAACGTTGGTTTACAGAAAGTATTCATACCCCTTGACTTATTCCATATTTTGTTGTGTTACAGCCTGAACTGTAACACAAAATGTATTTATTTTGTATCTAATGTATCTACACACAACAGCCCATATTGACAAAGTCAAAACATGTTTTTAGAGTTTTGTTCACACCGGAGTCAATGCTTTGTAGAAGCACCTTTGGCGGCAATTACAGCTTTGAGTCGTCTTGGGTATGTCTGAATCAGCTTTGCACATCTGGATTTGGGGATTTTGTCAAGCTCTGTTAAGTTAGATGGGGAGCGGCGGGTCATTGTCCTGTTGGAACGTAAATCTTCGCCCCCCAGACTAACGGTCATTTGTACTCTGAAGCAGGTTCTCATCAAGGATTTGCCTGTATTTGGCTCCATTCATTGTTCCCTCTATCCTTATCAGTCTCCCAGTCCCTGCCACTGAAAATCATCCCCATAGCATGACGCTGCCACCACCGATGTTCCCTCTAGTTTTTTTCATCACTGAGCAAATTTCAGGTCTGCTGAGCACAACCTTGAACTTTGTGAAAATTCTGTGCAACTTCCGGTGGCCTACCATCAAAAGCATTGGAGAAAATGCATCCCATAACATTTTAACATGGAAATAGCTGATCTGTCATTCAGCCTCTTTACGACAAAAAAAGCAATTTACCTGACTCCTTTTCAAAGATGTCTAGAAATTCACAGGTTTGGTGCTCTTGTAGGAAGCAATCACTCTCCCATTGTTGAATACAAATTATATATAACTTGGCTAATAACTCACTAACTAGCAAACAAGCGGATCTACCCACGCCTGCTGATGCTGTAAAAACAGTCAAGTTCAAAGTGAATGGCACAGATCCATATATGGCAATGATCTATTTGTATATAAGCCTACTGCAGCTCTGATTGGTTATGGCGCACTGGTCTGTGTAGAGTAGTTGTGCCTGTAAATGCAATAGAAGCCTACTCCGATGCGCTCTGCCTACAATAAAATCTCTTGTATAGTTATTAATAATAATAATAATAATAATATTAATAAGTCTTGCATTGAAAGTGTCTAATATTGCATTGATTCGATCACAATTCCCACAGTAAAAGGTTCACTATAGGGATGGTGTTGGAGGGGTGATGAGCTGTGCCTGGTTTTCTCCATACATAGCGCTTTGCATTCAGGCCAAAGAGTTACATTTTTGTCTCTTCAGACCACATAATCTTTTACCTTATGCGCTCAGTCTTTCAAGTGCCTTTTTGCAAACTCCAGGCGTGCTGTCATGTGCCTTTTTCTCAGGGGTGGCTTCTGTCTGGCCACTCTCGCATAAAGCCCAGATTGGTGAAATGCTGTAGTGTAGAGACTGTTGTCCTTCAAGCAGGTTCTCCATCTCAGCCAAGGAACTCTATAGTTCTGTCAGAGTGGGTTCTTGGTCACCCCCCTGACCAAGGTCATTCTTGCCCGGTTCCTCAGTTTGGTCGGGTAGTTCCATATTTTTTTCAGTTTCCCAATGATGTAAGCTTGGAAAATGTCAATACTATAGAAATTGTTTTATACCCTTCCCCAGATTTATGCCTCATAACAATTCTATCTTGGAGGTCTACGGACAGTTCCTTGGACTTCAGGGCATAGTTTCTGCTCTGACATGCACTGTCAACTGTGTTCCCTTACAAAGACAGGTGTGTTTCTTTTTAAATCATGTCCAAACAATTGAATTGGCCACAGGTGGACTCCAATCAAGTTGTCATCTCAAGGATGATCAAAGGAACTTTGATCCACCTGTACTCAATTTGAAATGTAATAGCAAAGGTGTGTGAGTACTTCTGTAATCAAATCAATAGTCAATTAGATATTTCTGTATTTTCATTTTCTGTATTTCAACTGTATTTCAACTGTATTTCAACTGTATTTCAACTTGCAAATATTTCAAAAAACATGTTTTCACTGTCGTTATGGGGAGAAGCCTACTCCAATGCGTTCTGCCTACATTAACATCTCTTATATAGTTAGTTTTGCATACTGTGTAGATTTGTGAGAATATACACTGCCGGGTCACTTATACATTTCCTTGTTTTCCATGAAAACATGAGATGCAAAATGTATAGGAAATATAGTCAAGATGTTGACAAGGTTATAAATAATTATTTTTAATTGAAATAATAATTCTGTCCTTCAAACTTTGCTTTCGTCAAAGAATCCTCCATTTGCAGCAATTACAGCCTTGTAGACCTTTGGCATTCTAGTTGTCAATTTGTTGGGGTAATCTGAAGAGATTTCAGCCCATGCTTCATGAAGCACCTCCCACAAATTGGATTGGCTTGATGGGCACTTCTTATGTACCAAATGATCAAGCTGCTACCACAACAGCTCAATAGGGTTGAGAGCCGATGACTGTGCTGGCCACTCCAATATAGACAGAATACCAGCTGACTGCTTCTTCCCAAAATAGTTATTGCATAGTTTGGAGCTGTGCTTTGGGTCATTGTTCTGTTGTAGGAGGAAATTGGCTCCACAATTAAGCGCCGTCCACAGGCATTGCAAAATGGAGTGATAGCCTTCTTTCTTCAAGATCCCTTTTACCCTATACAAATCTCCCACTTTACCACCACCAAAGCACCCCCAGACCATCACATTGCCACCACCATCCTTGACAGATGGCGTCAAGCACTCCTCCAGCATCTTTACATTTTTCCTGTGTCTCACGAATGTTATTTTTTGTGATCCGAACACCTCAAACTTAGATTTGTCTGTCCATAACACTTTTTTCCAACCTGCCTTTGTCCGGTGTCTGTGTTCTTTTGCCCATCTTAATCTTTCATTTTTATTGGCCAGTCTGAGATATGTCTTTTTGTTTACAACTCTGCCTAGAAGGCCAGCATCCCGGAGTCGCCTCTTCACTGTTGACGTTGAGACTGGTGTTTTGCGGGTACTATTTAATTAAGCCGCCAGTTGAGGACTTGTGACGCGTCTGTTTCTCAAACTAGACACTCTAATGTACTTGTCATCTTGCTCAGTTGTGTACCGGGGCCTCCCACTCCTCTTTCTATTCTGGTTAGAGCCCGTTTGCGCTGTTCTGTGAAGGGAGTAGTACACAGCGTTGTAAGAGATTTTCAGTTTCTTGGCAATTTCTCGCATGGAATAGCCTTAATTTCTCAGAACAAGAATAGACTGACGAGTTTCAGAAGAAAGTTCTTTGTTTCTGGCCATTTTGAGTCTGTAATCGAACCCACAAATGCTGATTCTCCAGATACTCAACTTGTCTAAAGAAGGCCAGTTTTATTGGTTATCTTTAATCAGCACAACCGTTTTCAGCTGTGCTAACATAATTGCAAAAGGGTTTTCTAATGATCAATTAACCTTTTAAAATATAAACTTGGATTAGCTAACACAACATGCCATTGGAACACAGGAGTGATGGTTGCTGATAATGGGCCTCTGTATGCCTATGTAGATATTCCATGGGACGGCAGGTAGCCTAGAGGTTAGTGTTGGACTAGCAACCAGAAGGTTGCTACATCGAATCCCTGAGCTGACAAGGTAAAAATCGGTCGTTCTGCCCCTGAACAAGGCAGTTCAGTTCCTAGGCCGTCATTGAAAATAATAATTTGTTCTTAACTGACTTGCCTAGTTATATAAATAAATAGTCATTTACAACAATAACACTGTATTTCTGATCATTTTAATGGAACAAAAATTGTATTTTCTTTCAAAAACAAGGACATTTCTAAGTGATCCCCAATCATTTGAACGGTAGTGTATATACTTTTTACATTTTATCCCATTAGAATTCAGGCTGTAACACAAACTGTTGAATTCATCAAGGGATATTAATACTTTCTGATGGCACTGTAGCTGTTAGCTAGCAACTGGCTGACTCATTCAGTGCTAATGTAATGTAAGCAGGCTGGTAGGGATAATGTTAGCAGGCTAGTAGGGCTAACGTTAGCTGGCTATTTGGCTAGCAACCTTGTAAGTTGATTTGTAACAATAAAGTCATAGAGTATTTGCTTGTAAGTTGGCTGAACATTTCATTGAAACGAGTAGTCATGAGTGCCAAAGATTTGGTTTCATTTGAAGTTATACATTTGAAGTTATTTCTGTTGGAGTTTACATGATAGGAAATAGGCTGGCTTGCAGATTCTCCATATTACACCACACCCCGGAAATCTTTTTCCCGACATGACTTTGGCATTCTTCTGAATTCTGATTGGTTTTATGTAATAACAGCAAAAATATAAAAGTGAGATGTAACTTTGCATTGAGACTTTTGATGCGTGTATTAATGCAAATCCATATGTTACATGTGGTTAGGAAGAGTTAACAATATGTGTGTTATTGTATTGGAATGAATTAGATAGAATATATCATGTAAATACATTTCCTGGAGACAAACCAATTCTGTAGATTCACCCAGAGCCCCATGGGCCCTGGTCAAAAGTGGCACTATAGGGAATAGGGTGCCATTTGGGATGCAGGCAGTTTTTGTATAATAGTGGTAATTGCTGCTGACTAATGCAACCAGATAATTTATAATGTATAGATCTCAAAAACAAGTTCTAATCTAACATTTGCTAACTAGTAACCAAATCGATAACACGTTTTAATCTAACGTTCAATGCAGAGCTATTCAGTTATGGGCCTCAAGCTACTGGTTAGTGAATTGATCAATTAATCAAATAATGTAATTGATTGGCCAGATAGCTCACTCAACACCAGATCTGAAACGGTCCTTTATTAGAAGAAAAAATGAAAACCAGCAAAGTGAATCACCCTCTGGCCTAACGGTTAAAATGGATGACCAGATGAGCTGCTGGCCCTCTTAATGGCAGTAAGAGTCAAGCCAGGTGCTTCCTTTCTCTCCACAGAGGTCCATCCATGCCTGGGCAATGTGCCGACCTGGTGTCCTATCTATCTACATGTGTCAGTGCTTCATAGTGTGTTTGCACAGCTCTCTCAGTGATCAACCCAGCTACCTCCAGTCCATCCATGGAGACCCATTGCGGTCAATTGTTTTCAGATGTTCCTGTGCTCATGTTTCAGCATTATGGAATGGCAGCTGCTGTGGAGATGAAATATAAATAACCCGGCAGGTTGTTTTGGCAACAGGGAATCATGCAGACAGGAGGAACTGGAGCCTAACTACTTATACCTTGTGTCAACTCTGTGATGTGTGCCCTACCCACGGGGCAAAAACTGGTTGCATCAATGTTGTTTCCACCTCAAAAAAAATGGATGACGTTGAATCGACGTGGAAAACTGATTGGATTTGCAAAAAGTCATACATTTAAGGGAATTTTGTATTTCTTTCACCCAACTTTTTACGTAACAACATGGTGATTTTTTTGTTGATTTCATATTGAATTCACATTAGTTGACCACTTGACATCTCAACCAAATGTAAATCAAAACTAGACGTTGGAATGACATCTGTGTTCAGTGGGTAGGCCCTGTTCACTGAGGTGAATCTTTCAGGGGCTGGTTTCCTGGACACAGATTAAAGGGATAGTTCACCCAAGTTACAAAATTACACATTGGTTTAGTCAATGGACTGCTTACAAGGGGCTGGATTCAATCCATATCGCTGAAGTTCAGCACTCTAGCACGATTGAAATGTTAAAGTTAATTTCTGATTGAGCCAACATACACAGTGTTTACCGTGAATGCAGTCTCTGCTAACGTGGGAACATGGCCTTTAAATTTCTATCGCCCTGTAAAGCAGCGCTATTGATTGAATCCATCCCAAGGTAAGGAAACCAGTATGTTATTTTGTAATTTGGTTGAACTATCCCTTTAAGCCTATTGCCAGTGGTGGAAAAGTACTCAATTATTATACTTTAGAAAAGATAAAGATACCTTGATATAAAATGACTCAAGTAAAAGTCATCCAGTAAAATACTACTTGAGTTAAAGTAAAAAAGTATTTGGTTTTAAATACACTTAAGTATCAAAACTAAACGGAATTGCTAAAATATACTTAAGTATCAAGAGTAAAAATAATTTCAAGTTTCTTACATTTAGCAAAACAGACGGCACAAATGTCCTTTTTCATTTTTATTGACGGATAACCAGGGGCACATTACAACACTCGGACATCATTTACAAATGAGGCATTTGTGTTTAGTTAGTCCGTCAGATCAGAGGCAGTAGGGATGACCAGGGATGTTCTCTTGATAAGTGTGTGAATTGGACCATTTTCCTGTCAAAATGTACCCAAGTACTTTTGGGTGTCAGAGAAAGTGTATGTAGTAAAAAGCACATTATTTTCTTTAGGAATGTAGTGAAGTAAAAGTAGCCAAAAATATAAATAGTAAAGTACAGATACCCCCAGAAACAACTTAAGTAGTACTTTAAAGTATAGTTACTTAAGTACTTTACACCACTGCCTATTGCCCTAAAAAGAAAGCTTAATAGCAGTTCTCCTTTGAAAGTGCTTTATAGACCAAAACTAGCCTTTTAATCTTTTGTCTGGGAAACCTGCCCCAGAACGTTGCAGATAGACTTATAATACGTTAAAGTGACATGTCCAATTCTACAAGATGACAATCATATTTGTTCTGGGTGGGTCATACATCTCTCTCTGAATGTCCTGTGCTGTTGCTGATCCTGAACTGGCCCCAGAGGTGTATTCATTAGGAACCAAACAGAAGCAAACTGTACAAAACAGGCAGGGATGTAACTGAATTTGCTCAATTAGAATCTCTCTGTTGCAAAACGGTTGTCAATCACCTCAAAGTCAATTTAGGGACGAATTGATTGGGACTTACTGCAACTTCACTTAGATGACGTCAAATAAGAAAAGGTGTATGATGATAATGATTCTGGAATTCAATCAATTGCAGATATAGGATTTCCAAATTTGTACAACAGCATGGTCTAGATGAAAGGAGTGGGACAGTGATAATATAGGAGTTGTAAAAATGAAATTCTTTAGTGATAACTATGCTTTTTGAGGCTGGTCTGACTTAGCATAGTGAATGAACTATGTTTCAAGTTGGCCTTCATATTCAACAGTCAGCAGAGGGCGAATTCATGTTGAAGGAGAGAGTTTTTTATTTGCCACTTTCACTTGGTTGTCACACTGAAGGGTTACACACGGAAGACCCTGGCGGCACATCACAAACACCACTTCCGTTGTTATAAAAAGAGCACTCAGGCATTTAAACACTCAACAAAGCCATCGCATGAGAGATCATTAGAATGGGAACGCTTTTTAATCTCTCAAAATCTCCATCAGCCTACATAACCCACAGCCCACCCCCGATTATAGCTCATCGCTGTTATAGGCCTACACGTTATGCAAAGGTTAGTCTTTACGTCACATGGTCGCATAACAGTACTGTACTAGTACATGAGGAGTGTTGGTGGTTTATAATGGCATGATAGGGAGCCTGGAGCAAAGAGGTCACAGCTGGACACTTTTCAATTTATGCAATAATCCTCCGCACTTGATTGCCGAACAGACTTATTTTGAGATTTAATGTGCCTGAAGCCTAAATAACAGTTAAATAAGACCTTTTTAAAAGTATGTTTGTTTTGATTCAATAGTATTAGCCATAATTCATACAGGAAGCCCAGCGCTACTGAATGGAAGGGTTATGGATTCTGTTATCTCTTGGATACTAGTAATTGAAACCGTCAAACAGTCAGAACAGCTGTAAACTTTGAGGAAACTAAAACAATGTCGCTGGCTCCTCTGAAACTAGATAAAGTAATGATGACAGGTACTTCAGCTCAGTGGGGGAAGAGACGTCCTCCAGTTGGTTTCTCTCAGTGACAAATGACAAAGGTAGAATTTTTACTAAAGTCACTCTGTCCTCAATCTGTCCTTTCTTTCTCACGCAACTGTCTGGAGTAGGTTATTCTGTCTATCTCACACGCTCGACCATCACAAGCAGAAGTGCCTTGCCTCTGTTTCTGTGGGGGCACTGATGGACAAATTCAATACCTTACAGTTAATTCTGTGTGAAATAAACCATACAATATTTACTGTATAATATATTTAATTATAAGTTGGGTGGTTCAAGCCCTGAATGCTGATTGACTGACAGCCATGGCATATCAGACCGTATACCACGGGTATGACAAAACATTTATTTTCACTGCTCTAATTACGTTGGTAACCAGTTTATAATAGCAATAAGGCACCAAGGGGGTTTGCGGTATATGGCTAATATACCACAGCTAAGGGCTCCGCATTGCATCGTGCATAAGAACAGCCCTTAGCCGTGGTATAATGGCCATATACCACACCTTCTCAGGCCTTATAACTTAATCCTACAACTGTATCTAATTAAGGGTGCCCTGATCAATAGGCATGACGCTTCTGAAGTGTTTCTTCTTATCGTGTATAGACTACAGTTTTAATACATAAGTCATAGCCAAGCATATGCTCTCGTTCCATGTAAAAGAAGACACAGACGTCTTCCATGTACTAAGGATCTTGTGTAACTGATGAGCAGTAGTCAGTGTAGGTCTCGGTCGGTCTTAAGGTGTTCTACTTTATCTGGCCACCAGAAGGTCAGAGGCAACCCTAATCCCAGCAGGCACATGACCTAGAATGAACAACCTTGTATGGTCATGTCTGCGACTCTATAACAGACATATCAGTAGTAGGTCAGGCTAAAGGGATCTTGGTCAGGCTAGACAGGTATTTTTGATCAACTATTTTCTCATGTGGAGGTTTCTTTTTTCATTGTCAGCTATATCCATCTTCCATCTGGGCCGTGTTCATTATGGCATGCGACAGAACATTTTTCGTTTCAGAATGGGGAAACTAAAATGTCCCTGTTTCCGTCTGTTTTCTTTTGACTGGTACCCGCTTCTCAGTGTAGCTTCAACTGACCCCAGAGGGTTAAACTGATGAGTACTCTGACCTCAGCTGGAGAGCAGAAGTATGCTGTGGTCCTTCACCCGTCGTCATGGCAACCATTGATTTCAGTTTTACCAGCATGATCAGAGAGTTCTGATTTGGAAGACATAATATTGAAAAGCCCCGTTTATACCTGGTGTTAACATGTGTCCTGTGTCATCTTGTCCCTGTTCTGATTGTCTATACCGGTCTAAAAATGTGGGCACAATCAAAATAAACGGCTGTGATAATATTTCGGGTAAAAATTGATTGGTTATGAAAGCTCAGTTGGCAGACCTTAGTGACAGTCCAGTGGGTAGATTTTACAGGTTCAAGTCAAATAAACAAAAGGCTCGCAGGGAGGTAGGTTGGAGGTGGATGGAGAGCATTAAATGCGACCAGTTCGAATGCTAATGCAGCTTTTGCTTTCCAACCTTACCCAACATACTTAACAAATCACATTTCTATTGACATTCTAAACAATTGACTAACTGAACAGCTTTATGTAACTGAAAGAAATAAAAAAAAAAGTGGTTCACTCCCCCCTGCTAGCGCAGTAGACTACGCACTCCGATAGGGACCAGAAGGTCACAGATTCTAATGTTGCTGATGGCTTAAAAAAACAAAACAAAAAAAAAAAAAACATTGTGATGAACATTGTGTCGTGAGACAGTACCTTTAGAGGGGACCTACTTTTATCTGTTGAGTGTTTATAATCATGACAATTTAGTGTAGCTTACACTTACATCAGTGAATGAAGTAGTCTGTTTGGAATGCAATCTATTTGAAGAAGGTAAAATGGGTATATTCATTATGTTTCGAGTGTGCTTTCACAGAATAGCATTGGCTAAGGCACAAATAGCCAATTAGATGTGCTCATCTAGCATGCACATGGATTGTGTCCAGGAATACCTGATGGATCTCAGATTCCTTGAGCACATTAGGTTGTTCTGCGTGTTCCTACAGGTAACACAGGGTTTCTGTACATCTTAACTACAGGTAACTGCCAGAATAATGGAAACACTTGCATAAATGAGGGATACAAAGTACACTACATGAACGTCGAACGTCTCATTCCAAAATCATGGGCATTAATATGGAGTTGGTTCTCCCTTTGCTGCTATAACAGCCTCCACTCTTCTGGGAAGGCTTTCCACAAGATGGGTGTTTGATGGGGTTGAAGTCAGGGCTCATTGCAGGCCAGTGAAGTTCTTCCACACCGATCTCATCAAACCGTTTCTGTATGGGCCTCGCTTGGTGCATGGGGACATTGTATATAGACTTGTTTATACTGTATTATTGACTGTATGTTTGTTTTACTCCATGTGTAACTCTGTGTCGTTGTATGTGTCGAACCGCTTTGCTTTATCTTGGCCAGGTCGCAATTGTAAATGAGAACTTGTTCTCAACTTGCCTACCTGGTTAAATAAAGGTGAAATAAATAAATAAAAATTGTCATGCTAAAACAGGAAAGGGCCTTCCCCAAACTGTTGCCACAAAGATGGAAGGACAGAATCATCTAGAATGTCATTGCATTGTAGCGTTAAGATATCCCTTCACTGGAACTAAAGGGCCTAACCTGAACCATGAAAAACAGCCCCAGACCATTATTCTTCCTCCACCAAACTTTACAGTTGGCACTATGCATTCGGGCTGGTAGTGTTCTCCTGGCATCCGCCAAACCCAGATTAGTCTGTCGGACTGCCAGATGGTGAAGCGTGATTCATCACTCCAGAGAACGCGTTTCCACTGCTCCAGAGTCCAATGGCGGCAAACTTTACATCACTCCAGCTGACGCTTGGCAATCTTAGGCTCGTGTGCAGCTGCTCGGCCTTCATTTCATGAAGGTCCCAACGAACAGTTCTTGTGCTGACGTTGCTTCCAGAAGCAGAACTTGGAAGTGAGTGTTGTAACCGAGGACAGGCATTTTTTCTTCTTCTGATGGTCCCATTCTGTGAGCTTGTGTAGCCTACCACTTCACGGTTGAGCCGTTGTTGCTCCGAAATGTTTTCACTTCACAATAAAAACACGTTGTTGACTGGGGCAGCTCTAGCAGGGCAGAAATGTGACTTTTTTTGAAAGGTGGCATCCTATGTGCCACATTGAAAGTCACTTAGCTCTTCAGTAAGGCCTTTCTACTGCCAGTGTTTGTCTATGGAGATTGCATGGATGTGTGCTCGATTTTATACACCGGTCAGCAACGGGTGTGGCCGAAATAGCCGAATCCATTAATTTGAAGGGGTGTCCACATACTTTTGTATATATAGCGTATATTGAAAGCAGGTGCTTCTGCACAGGTGTGGCTCCTGAGTTAATTAGGCAATTAACATCACATCATGCATAAAAATGCTTACTAGGCAATTTATTTTGGCTACCATGGCTATGCCCTCATAGGATGACAATGACCCCATTCACTGTGGTCACTGAATGTTTTGATGATCATATGCCACGGCTGTCTCAGTCATCAGATCTTAACCCAACTGAACACTTATTGGAAATCCTGGAGCGGTGCCTGAGACAGCATTTTCAACTATCAGCAACAAAACACCAAATGATGGAATTCCTTGTGGACACTTGTAGCATCTATGCCAAGGCGCATTGAAGCTGTTCTGGCTCATGGTGGCCCAACGCCCTATTAAGACACTATGTTGGTGTTTCCTTTATTTTGGCAGTTACCTGAAATTGTAACTAGTCTGAATGGGATTACAGGCCTGATTGGATTAACTGTATTCCTGCTCTAGTTTTATGGTAAATCTGTACTGGGGACTAAGGGACAGCTAGGCTAAAAGCCATGTGATCTCATCATCCTCTTATGTGGAGGTCCTCACAACCGGTAACTTTTCAACTGCACTCTAGTCATGGCTCAGCAGGCTCACGCTACTGTTCTGGTATATACAGTCGTGGCCAAAAGTTTTGAGAATGAAAAAAAAAATTTTTTTTGCTGCTTCAGTGTCTTTAGATATTTTTGATGTTATATTGATGTTTTGTTCCCCGAGCCACTTAGTTATCACTTTTGCCTTATGGCAAGGTGCTCCATAATGTTGGAAAAGGCATTGTTTGTCACCAAACTGTTCCTGGATGGTTGGGAGAAGTTGCTCCTGGAGGATGTGTTGGTACCATTCTTTATTCATGGCTGTGTTCTTAGGCAAAATTGTGAGTGAGCCCACTCCCTTGGCTGAGAAGCAACCCCACGCATGAATGGTCTCAGGATGCTTTACTGTTGACATGACACAGGACTGATGGTAGCACTCAACTTGTCTTCTTCGGACAAGCTTTTTTCCAGATTCCCCAAACAATCGGAAAGGGGATTCATCAGAGAAAATGACTTTACCCAAGTCCTCAGCAGTCCAATCCCTGTAACTTTTGCAGAATATCAGGTCTGTCCCTGATGTTTTTCCTGGAGAGAAGTGGCTTCTTTGCTGCCCTTCTGGACACCAGGTCATCCTCCAAAAGTCTTCGCCTCACTGTGCGTGCAGATGCACTCACACCTGCCTGCTGCTATTCCTGAGCAAGCTCTGTACTGGTGGTGCCACGATCCCGCAGCCGAATCAACTTTAGAAGACAGTCCTGGGGCTTGCTGGACTTTCTTGGGCGCCCTGAAGCCTTCTTCACAACAATTGAACCGCTCTCCTTGAAGTTCTTGATGATCCGATAAATGGTTGATTTAGGTGCAATCTTACTGGCAGCAATATCCTTGCCTTTAAAGCCCTTTTTGTGCAAAACAATGATGACGGCACGTGTTTCCTTGCAGGTAACCATGGCTGACAGAGGAAGAACAATGATTCCAAGCACCACCCTCCTTTTGAAGCTTCCAGTCTGTTATCCGAACTCAATCAGCATGACAGAGTGATCTCCAGCCTTGTCCTTGTCAACACTCACACCTGTGTTAACGAGAGAATCACTGGCATGATGTCAGCTTGTCCTTTTGTGGCAGGGCTGAAATGCAGTGGAAATGTATTTTTGGGGGATTCAGTTCATTTGCATGGCAAAGAGGGACTTTGCAATTCATCTGATCACTCTTCATAACATTCTGGAGTATATGCAAATTGCCATCATACAAACTGAGGCAGCAGACCTTGTGAAAATTTATATTTGTGTCATTCTCAAAACTTTTGGCCACGACTGTATAGGCTACAGTAGACTTGAGTGGAGCAATAGGAGGGAAATGCAGCAATGTGGGGGGCAGTGCACTAATGGGCGGACATGGCATCTCTGGGTTCACTCAGTTCAGTTGCCGGGGTGCATCATTTGCTAATCCATATCCAGATAACAAATAGCAAGGGCATCAGCCTAGTAAGGGGAGCAATGCTTGAACAAATCGAATAATAACCTCTGAAGCTTGTTTGTGTTGACAACAATCCAGTTAGCAACTGAGACGGACACCGATGGGAACGGGAACTGGTTGGTCTAGTTATAAGTGGAACTCCTGTAGGCAATCCTGATGTAATTCTAGACAAGAGAACCAAGAGGGATATAGACTCCAGTCATGTCGAGAGACCTTTTTGGGAAAAGTGGAACCATTCACTCAGTCCGAGTTTCTATTCACACCCATTCCTGGGCCACCTTGATAAAGCATCTCAGAGGAAGAGTGCTGATCCAGGATCAAGCTTGGCCTTTTAGATCATATGAATATTATATTGACAGGGGGACCTGATCCTAGATCAGCAGCGTTATGAATACAGGCCCTGATTTACTCCACACCTAGCGATGACAAATGTACCGTGCTGGTGAGGGCGGACATTTCACTCCAAAAGTTTAGACCATTAACTCTGGTCCAATCATGTCATTAATGAATTACTCACATCACTAGGACTGAGTCAATGGAGTTAAAAAGAACCCTGAACATATTTATCAACACCATAATGACGCCACATGGCCATCGGTTAAGAGTGTTTTCACAAAACCCATGCCACATTACCGATCAATTTGGATGTTGAACCGAGTTTGGGTAATGAAGTGTTATTAATAACTGACAATGGAGACCTTGGATATTTTAGCTGAAACGATTTCAGGCTCATGTACTGTGTGACTCAACTGTTTATTATAAAAGGGCTACGTGTGATTCACCCATCCAGTTCATTACTTTACGCCTACACAGGTTATACTGGTACAATAGAAGATCCGCTGATGTCCCTATTTGGGCTGTTGTAATGGAATCTGAAATAGTGAGCTGTGTTTTGGGGAATGACAGTGCCTATTATTCAACCATGGCCATAAATATATTCATCGTTGGATCCAACGCAAGATCTGCGTAGTCAGATTATTCGGGGGAAAAAGTAGATGAAGAAATACTCACACGCACGTTGTTCGATAAACCTTTTTTTTAATCTCAACAGCAAGTTAGCTTATGTGTGGTCAACATCAATGAAGGTAAATATAAAATTGGATTTTCTAAAGACAGGCGTTTGTCAGCAGGAAGTGAAATTATGATACTGAAACACATCCACTCCTAATCTTAATTGTTTTCTTTACATCTTCAACTATTACTTAGAAATATTGCTATAATACTTTTTTTAAAATGGCATATACTGATGGACCAAAAAAAAAGCACTGTCAAGAAGCTAAAACCAAGAAGCTCCTAACTCCACATGGTGTGGTTGGACAGGGAAACGTCTGAGGGGACTTTGGTTTCGTACCTTTGTAAAAACCTGGGTCTACTTATTTCCGGAAAGGATACCTAAAAAATAAAAACATAACGGGAATTAAAACTAGAAATAAAACGCTAAAATACTCTAATCTTCAACAAAACAAGTAAAAAAAGGCACACTGAACACTATTCACACTCAACACAATATTTGTTGCATCTTGAGAGCACTCAAGTCTCTAAACCCCCCCCCCTTTTTTTTTTTTTTTACAAAGCACAATGAACAACCAATAGTGTTATTCTCTGCTCTTTCTTTGATAGAACCAAATGTTTTGTGTCCATTTATTGGGATAACAGAGAGTAAATGGTTCCCTCGCTTTTGTTTTAGTCTCCCGGGGAAGCAGCAGACTAGGCTAAACACCATTCTGACTACCACCACCACCTCGCTCTCGCTATATTTCCTTTTTTTTACCTTGTAAAAGTGCTCCAGTAATTCAGCTTCCACAGACAATCCTGTAGTCTAGTCTATGGCAGTGTCCCAAATGGCACCCGTATACCTATATAGTGCACTACTTTGACCAGAGCCCATAAAAGCAGTGTAACTATGTAGGGAATAGGCTGCCATTTTGAGAAGCAGACTTTGCCTCGGACCTCGACCACTTGTTTTTCATCCTATTTCATGAAAAGTAGAGTTCTATTTCCTCATCAGAGATCTGTATGCTTCAAGTAGATTCAAAAGTGAAGTGTTCATTCTAAGCTTGCTGTGAGAGAGCCACTGTGAAACTTCACACAATTAATCCAGTGTTGTGTGACTAACGTTCCGTTCTTACATTTGTCTTTTCCTTCATCTCATTATACATATTTCTTCTACAGCAACCTTTAGGTTAGAGAAACACATTCCTTCAGAAACCCAGTAGGTATTTAGGTATATTACGCCACAGAATCATGAACACGGTTAGGCCCACATCAGCTGCACATCCCAGAAGGTATAAGGACACGATCTGGAGATAAAACCCTCACCTAACACTAGTGCAGCAAACTGATTTGATGGGACTTAACTTATTCCTTTTAGCGCCTAGTGAAGGGCTTCCCAAACGGATTTGTGTGGTTTGTTGGAAATAATTACCCCATTTATAAGGAACATGAACATAAATCGTGTTTCTCTTCATTAAATATAGATTGGAGTTCTGTTTCTGTATTTTTTTCTTCCCTTTTATCTGCTTCGATGGGATTGGTGGGGGGGGGGGGGGATTATCTCACGATTACGTCATCGCTGTCTACGCGCTGATGAGCTGTCACTGTGGATATGTTGGCTGTGAGTCATCATACTGGAATTCTCCCGAGAAACGTCACATTAAAGTAGGACTTTCTGGTGAGGAAGTCGCCCGTGCAGCTCCCTAGTCCCAAATGGATATATTGCTTCAATATTGACGAACACTGCACTTATCACGCGCGCATTAATTCATCACTTTGTCTCTTGTTCGTTCCTTGTTTTACTATGTCAAACACGCAATGTGTCTTTGAGAGTTCTTGTCCTATTTCAATACTAAATAGCATGGTTGTCGTTTGGATTGTGCTTTCGGTAAGCCAAGTTCCGTTGTGCATGTCTTCCAAACGACCAAACTGTGCTAAGTCTTTTTTTACCGTCCAGCTCTTCTCGACGAGGCTGCTGTCAGCTTTGAGGCAATTTGTGTTCCTGTGGAGCGATATCACTTCACACGTGACACCTCCCATCATGGCAACATCCATCCACATATACCCAGCCAGCCAGCCATGCTGGCACGCCCATATCGCCCAGGCAGTCACCAGGCCTGGGTCCTAGCATAGGGCTGATGGGAACAGAGGAGTGGGAAGAAGGGAGATGGGGATGATTTTGGTAGAAAGGTTCTGAGGTTGGTTCACCACAACAACAAAAATAGTATTCATTGATAAAAAAATTAAAAAAAAAAAAAACACTTTCCCATGTACCTTGACCCCCATCTCCACTCCATCATATCTACGACATAATGCTGTGTAGGTTTTCAACTGTCGGTAATACCGCTTTCTCCCCACAGTTCCACCGGCTTCAGTTCACCAGTACGAAGCCGTGCTGCGAGTCTACAGTCTCCATCATCTCGCTGTCCAGAAAGGAGTCCTGGAGTTCGGCGGGGAGTGCTAGCCCCTCGTACCCGGCCACAGGTGCCTCTCCTGGGCCAGACGGGTGTGGCTGCCCGGGCTCCAGGGGGAACTCGTATTGTTCTGGATAAAGTGCCTCTTGAGGGGAGTGAAACTGTCCCTGCTGGTCACACAGCTGGTAGCTGTAGCCCAGGGCCTCGGGGGGGTGATTCTGCAGCTGGCCGGCCAGGCCGGGGGGCATGAGTACTGGGCTGAGGTGGGAGTGAGGGTGGGGGTAGTGGTGGGCCAGGTAGGTGTCGTAAACCAGGTTGTCGCTGGGCTCCATGAGGGGGCTGAGGGCCTGGGTGTAGGGAGGGGAGGACTGGGAGCTGCCCTGCTGCTTGTGGGCCCCAGCCATTGCCCCCTGCTGCTGTGGAGGGGCCCCTGGGTCCCCTGGATAGGAACCCTCTACTATCTGCATCTGGTTGAAGTAGGTTTGGAGGTGAGTCTGCTTCTGGAGGTACATCCTCTTCTGGTGCAACCTGAAGATAAAGCGATATAGGTTATAGAGACAACCAGGAAAACAAGAAGTCGGTGGGATCTGTTTGATAAGTGTGAATAGCTAATAATGTACCTATGCTCCTGCAGCTGTTGCTCTAGACTCCGAGGATTCTCCTTACAGAAGAGCTGGCAGCTAGCAGGACTCACATTAGCCATGACACTAGCTTTCTGTAACGGAGAGAGAGGGACATATGAGGGATTCAATAACTATATCTTACCAGTCTCAAAATGTGCCATCCATAATCATTGATAGGTATAAAATGACGGTGAAATTGAGAAAATCTGTGATGCAGACAAACAAATTTTATTAGTCATTGTTTAATTGTAATTGATTACTCCTTTAATAAATATTTGAGATACATACAGTATAAGACAGATTGAATGGTGTAGTACCTGTAGTCTGTGCGTGAGATATTGCGTCTCGAGACTTTGTCTTCGGGACAGTAGAGGTTGGGCGCCACCCTGGTATAAAGCCAAGTTATCCTCGTGCTTGGATGCCTCTCCCTAAAACGCATAATACACACAGAAGAGTTCAGAGGAGGTTACACTCACAATCTCACTGGGTTACAGACGAAAAGCAGATAACATTTTTGGCGACCAAATTTACCCGGAGGGGAAAAAAACAATCCCGTTGCAAAAGATTGCTTTTTATTCAGTCAATGGAAATACATTTGACCGTCATGCTTATCGGTCTTTAGGGTCATTTGCTAAATTTAGGGGAATTCATTTGGGAGTGTGCATTTTCGTTAGTCACAATTTATCACACGAGCACAGCATACACAGCCTATTTTGAGCGGAATATCACTTGTCAGACAGCACTAGACCTGCTGCTGCGGTTCCTCAAGCACGTTGCTGCTGGAGTGAAACATGCATTTATAAGCCCAGTCATTGCACAATAATTCTATATGCAATCGCATGTTAAAAACAGTTTTGATCGCCATGATTAAAAAAAAGACCTATTTTTATTTCTCAACTGGTAATTGAAGCACGCCTTCCAATTCGCCATTCAAGAGCATAGCCTGCCTACCGTTGCCTATCAGCACATCACCCACCACTTTGCAATGTGAGCTGGAGGCAGTATGCATTTTGAAAACATATACTTCATTGTTTGAAACCTGAATGTTTTACGTCATATTACGAGGCATGTCTTACTTTGCTTCAAAGTAGCCTGGGCAAAATCTGTCAATTGAAACCAGCATTTCTCACCTGTTCTACTGGCTTTCATATACATTTTCTTTCATTGTCCAGAGGCCTCCTTGTCATATTAGCAATACATCCTAGTTGCGGCATCTTTAGATTCCCCCTCATTCTAAGTTTCTAACTGAGATTTTCATCACCGTCACATATGCGCTGTTTAGAATGGTGTTTTATCACCGGAGTTGCATGTTCTGTCAAGATGAATTATCATAAGATAAACGTGATCTCTGTCATTTTGAGCACCGTTGGTGGACTCCCGAACGGGTTTACGCACCCAATGCATATGGGTCCGGTACATTTTCTCAAATGGAAAGGAAATCCAAATCTTCCCGGTCACGTTGTCCCAACGGAAACCCTGACGTGGAGGCGCGCACCTTGAAAACACACACTCACACAGCTCCACTGAGTAATGAAGTCATTACCACTCTTGTATACAGGGCCAGTGTGTTGCTGTTGTTGTTTTATTAATGTTGTTGCTGACTGTGTATAGTGATTGTGTGGGAAACAACTATAGGGACCTTGTTGACAGACAGGCATGCTGCCAATAAGCCCTTTCGACCACTAGGGCTTTGTCCCAAATGGCACCTATTCCCAATCCCTATTAGTGCACTATTTTCGCCCAGAGCCCTGGTCAAAAGTAGAGCACCAAAAGGCTAGGGTGCCATTTGAGTCACAGACTAAGCCTCTGTGTATATACCACAACCAACCAACCACACACACAGGCCTTGTGTTGACACGCAGCAACCACAGGACGCACTGTTCTAGAGCAAGGGAGATGGATGTACCGATTCACAGATGGATCGTGCCCTCTCTCTGTCCGTCTTAGCGGCCATTCAATTGACTCCTTGTTGTTGCCCATTTACAAGCGGCAGCCGGTACATTCTACTTCCCAGATTTGGCGATTCAGTTTCAGTCAGTCACACAGTTACTTCTAAGATAACTCGATTGCCTTTCTCTCTCACAAGCACAACACTTTCCCTCTAACCTCACTCTCCCTCTTTCTCTCGCTCCCTCTTTTTCTGTCCCTGAGCAAGTGAAGGCCCAGTGGGCACCAGTCATTGCTATGGGCAGCAGTATTACCTCAACAATGGCTGTATTCACTCTGTGCAGCTCCAGGGGCTGACTGACAGTCAACAAGGAGACAATTGGCCTCTTCGTCCGGACGGATCATTATATAACCAGCCTGGTCTGTGATTCACCGGCTGGCTGGCTAACTAATCACTGGTGAGGTCAGGAGTGGTGCTGCTGGGTGGGATCTCACTCTCGGTCACTGTGGAGCCAGTACTGACCTGCAGCTTGGGGTCCAGCAGGTTCTGCAGGTTTGCATGGGGCCCCAGGGTCCTCATGGAGGATGGGTCCTCCCCAGAGCCCATCTGCTCATACATCTGTTTGTTCAGCTCTAGGATGCCTTTGGTCCGCGCCAGGTTCTGGAGATGCTGCCGGAACGCAACCAGACCTGACAACATAGAGTTGGGATTATAGCATCCAAACTAATTGTTATAACCCGGTTCCCTTGCATCTCCGACTGAAATGACATGGCCATCACTTCTAGCCCTACCTTCACCGCCTGCAGGGAGAGAGTATGTACGTCATGAGTGTGTGTGTGTGGGTGGGTGGGTGGTAACAGTGTGTGTGTAATGGTGATTGTAATAAAAATCCATCTCCGGCTCCTAAAAGGCTGGCTGACTGTTCATGATGGCGTGAACCATGGGACCTGACTCATCCTAATAATACGGCTATATAAAGATTTGAGAAGCTTCTCCACATCTCCTCCTTGCAGCGGCACGCAGAACCCAGCCGCTTCAAACAGCCATTACAAAGAAGTGGGGCTCCGGTGACTCTTAGCTCCTGCTGTGTGTGTGCGCAGACTGAAGAGGCAGCTGGGGGAGGGGAAACACACACACACACACACACACACACACACACACACACACACCTCCTGTATATACATTTTAAGCGCCATTAGTTAAGTTACTTTACAAAGTGCTTTTTCTGCTGCTACGGGATTAAACATTCAAAACAGAGCTATGTGGGCCAAACCTTCAAAGCGCAGTCTGATTCACAAAATGAATCATCAGAGAGAGAAAGAGAGAAAAGCGAAAGACAGAGTGGGTGGGTGAAAGAGAAGAAAATAAAGAGAATGAGAGCCAATTTCAGCTTGAAAATGTGTGCGTGCAGGGGTGTGAATGAGCTGCGGTTCACAGGGGTGTCGTGTCGTCTGTGCAATGATTAGAGACCGAGACCTTGATGATGGCGTCTCTCAGGGGCCTCATGTTCAGGGGTTGAGGGAGGACAAGATGCTCAGATGGAGACCTGAAGTCAATTGTATTTTTCATTTAGCAAATGACACCCTATTCCCTGGTGTATATAGTGCTCTACTTTGGAGCAAAGTCACACCGGGTGTCTTATGAGACGGAGGCTGACGACAGAGAGAAAGATGGAGAAATGTAGAGGGAAAGACGGAGTGAAAGAAACAGGAAGACGGAGAAGGAGATGAGTAAAGATCGAGAGACAACCAGTGGATCTCACCTTGTGTGAGGGAGGTGTCGGAAGCGCGGCGGCCCTCCCTGAAGCTGATGGGCGAGCGATTGTGGGCCTCCCTCCTTTTGGAGCTCAGGCCCTGCATGGTGGGGTTGGGGGGCCGCTGGCTCATGAAGGGGCCCTGGGTCATGTGGGGCCCCGAACTGTGGGTGTTGGCCAGGACCACCTCGCTGAGAGAGGGAGCGTCCTCCAGCAGACTCAGGTCACTGTGCAAGGAGCCCATGTCGTAGCCCATGTCGGAGTCCACGCTGCCCAGGGACGGGTTGTGGCCCGTGGTGAACAGTTTACCTGTTGGTTCACAGCAATACAGGGTTCAGGGTTCATTGACAGTACTACTGGTGTATTGGATATTGCTCTATTTAGGGCCACAGGTGTTTCCAGGTAGGCCTGGCACAATTATCATATAAACGTGTAACCGACACTATGGACAATAACCGTGAACAAAAAAGAAACGTTGTTGTCAATCGTTTTTCATACAGTCATGTTATGATAAGAGGGGATTCAACTTTTACATTCAAGTAGATATAGTTTACCCAATAGGAATTTAATTTAATATATATATATTTTTTTACATAAAGTGGGTAAAGTTAGCAATCATTTTACGAGCAGAACGACATGGTTGGGTGGAGACCCTTCATTTCGAAAAGCTCAAAGCTGTCAAAATCTATAGGTAGAGACAAGGGTGTCACTGAAGCTGTCTTGTATTCATTAGGTATGTGATAGCTACATTTTCAAATAATGTATTAAGATGCATTACAAGCTAAAAAAATAAATAATAATAATTCTGAATATAACAGTGACCATTTGCATGACAATTAATCGTTACCCCAAATTCCATAATCGCCACAGCCCGTTTCCCGGGTGAGGTCGCTGGAAAGATTCCTGAGAGGTATGCTACAAAGCAAGACCAATGACTTAGCCAGTTAACTTCCCAGAATATTCTGAAATAACAATTAATTTTTTTAAAAGATAAGCATGAAATGGGCATGGTCTAATTGCCTCAATAACCAAAACACACTAAGTTTAGCTTTCTTAAATTAACCAGAAAATCAAGTTATTTCAGTTATTAACCTGTTGATCCTGCTTTGTAGTGTACCCCTCTAGCATCAGCTAGATACAATAAATAAATAAAACCAGTCCATCCACTCATTCATCCATTCATCCACCTATGAATAAATGTGGTGCCTTTAAAATAACAATTTCCACAGGAAGCGCACATTTTCACCATTCACATACGCAATACTTGCTGGCTTAGCAGATCAACAACCCATCGTATGAACACAGGCCTATGTCCCCTATCTAGCCAATGACCTATATGATTCTCTAATGTCCCAAAGCCTTGGTTCAGTTCTGACCTTGGTTGATGACGGGGCCCAGCTGGTTAGTGACCTCGGACAGGGTGTGTCGGCGCTGGCCGAAGCGGGCCGTCTGGAAGGCGGAGAAGAGGTGGGCGGGGTCGTCCTCGGCGTCGGGCTCCTCCGTCTCTATGCCCTCGTCGATGGACGTCTCCATCATGTTACTGGGTGACGACGCGCTGGACTTGCGCAGCACTGTGGGGGGCAGGGGGTCCAGCATGCAGCCATTCACCTAAAGGCAAAGACCGGGAGAGGCACGGTGAGTTGTTTGCTGGAGCAATCCATTTATGAAATGTATTTCACAGGGACGGTGGACATTAATTCCCTTTCCACATCAATACTCAAGTGCCAGTTGTTTGCAAAAGAGCTAATTTTCATCCCATAGTCCTTGGGAACTCGCTATAGAGTTCAAACTGGGTTACCAACACAGACTCTCAGGGCATTCTCTCTGGGGAGCTAACGTGAGTTTCCAGCACCCAGGCAAGGTTACTCATCATGAGAGAGGGTCTCACCTAAACACTTCCATTATTACACTTTGCTCTCCCCATTTATCTTCATGCCTACGGGGCAGCATGAGACTCTATGACGTGAATGGGACCTCCTCTCTCTCTCTCTCTCTCTCTCTCTCTCTCTCTCTCTCTCTCTCTCTCTCTCTCTCTCTCTCTCTCTCTCTCTCTCTCTCTCTCTCTCTCTCTCTCTCTCTCTCTCTCTCTCTCTCTCTCTCTCTCTCTCTCTCTCTCTCTCTCTCTCTCTCTCTCTCTCTCTCTCTCTCTCACTCTCTCACTCTCTCTCTCTCTCACTCTCTCACTCACTCACTCACTCACTCACTCACTCACTCACTCACACACACGAGGTAAATGGCTCCTCTATTGGTTAATTCATGACCAGGCAGCTTTCCCCTTGTGTTTTCTGGAGTGGACAGCTCTGCACCTACAATCCTGCAAGGCTTGGGGACTGGATGAGTAAACCAAATGTGTCTGCCATTTCTTTTTACCCCCCCGCCCGTTGCTCAGACACTGTAAGAGGGGAGAGGGGAGGAAGTCTGGTATGCATGTACAGGAAGTGTGCTTTGGCCGAAAGTGCAGCGAGAGACTCTTCCACAGAGACAGACGCAATCAGGCTCGCTCGTCACACACGCCTCTCGCTCAGTGTCTCTCTCGCACACAAATGTCTCCCTCTGACACAAATCTCTCACGCACTCGCACGCACACACTCTTGTCTGCCTCTCTGACACACCCCCTCGCTGACACGGATCATCTGGATGAGTTGCCAGGGTAACCAGAACCCCGGGCTCCTCCAGTCAGAGCCGCTTCGTACAATTCCTGAACCCAGTCCCCTGAAGCGTGCTAGGCCAGGAATGCTGCCTGTTACTCAACACACTGGGGACGGAGAGGGGCTGGCTGCACGAACCCAGGCCACACCAGCCTATTACTGCACTAGTGCCTAATGTGCATCCAAAAGGGGCGGCAGGCAGCCTAGTGGTTAGAGCGTTGGACTAGTAACCGAAAATCTGTCGTTCTGCCCCCTGAACAAGGCAATTAACCCACTGTTCCTAGGCCGTCATTGAAAATAACAATTTGTTCTTAACTGACTTGCCTAGTTAAATAAAGGTGGGGAAAAAAGGCACACTATACCCTTATTAGTGCACTAGTTTGACCAAAAGTAGTGCACTAAAATAGGTAACAGGGTGCCATTTGGGACTCATTCCTAGTCCCTACAGTGCTTAGAGCCAGCAGGGGCTCATAAAGAGTGAGGGAGGGCAGAGGGAACGGCCTCAACAAGCAGCATCCTGGTCATGTGTTCTGCTGGTGCTCCTGCTGCTGGTGCTCCTGCTGGTGCTCCTGCTGCTGGTGCACCTGCTGCTGGTGCTCCTGCTGCAGAGATCAGGCTAGTTCCTTGTTTTTGAGGGGCCACGCCGTGTTCCCTCACCAAGATAACACTTGAGCGTTATTTTGATTTAATCTCTTGCAAGCCTGCTGGTTACACAGCATTTTTTTAATGAGGGTTAATATATATTTTTTTAAGTATAGTTCGTAAGTTAAGAAAAAAATTGGTTGTAAAAGTGATAAATAATGGTCAGAATAAAACTGGTATAGGGTCTGTGCGTATAAGGGAGCTGTTCAACACACAGCAGAAAGCAGGGGAATGGTAGATTGCTCAACGTAGAGTGCTGACGTCAGGAGCGAAGTCGAATGCTAAAGCCTGGCCAGGCTGGAAGAAAAGGTCACAGTCTGGCACAGATAAAGACAGACACTTAGCAGAGGAGGAGGAGTAGGGGAGAAAGGGAGAGAGTCTGGATCCAGACGTGCAGGGACAAGAGTACAGCAGATGTCACATGGTCCAACACTAAGTGTGTGTGTGCTTCTAGTGTGTGTGTGAGAGAGGGAGAGAGGTCTCTGATTGTGCCCGAGCTGTAAAGAACTGGCAGCTGTCACATCAGATGTGTGGCCCCAGCCAGTGACAGACAGACAGAGACAGACAGAGGGGACTGAGTGTAGTGGCTTACGTAAACTAGCGAGGGGCAGCTGGCCGTGCGGTTACTGTTAGACCCAGCCAGCCAGTGCCTAAGCCTTAATGGCTCTGGGGACCTATCCACAGGGCAAGACCCATCCCTCCATTCCCCCTCTGATAACCAGGCTGTGGCTAGGGCAGGGTGCACAGACAGAGTGCATCTCAAATAGCACCCTGTTCCCTATATAGTGCACTACTTTTGACCATGACCCATAGGAAATCTATGGGACCTGATCAAATGTAGTGCACTATATAGGGAATAGAGTGCCATTTGGGATGCAGAAGAGAGAATGGGGGCCAGCCAAGTAGCATTAGCAGCAGGTCCAGGTCAGGAGGGGTCAGAATAGGACAGGGGATTTGAACGAGGTTAACACACAGACACACCGTCACGGTCCCAGCTTATGTACTCTCCCTGTGGAGCCCCGACCTCAGTGAAATGTGAGTCAGAGCTCTTTCATAACATAACTGTGACGCAGTTACCACCATCCATCACTCAAGCAGCATCCCATATGGTACCATATTCCCTTTATAGTGCACCACTTCTGACCAGGGCCCAGGTCAAAAGTAGTGCACTACTAAATAGGGAGTCGGGTGCCATTTAGGGTGCAAACTCGGGTGGAACTAACTAGAAGTTCCCACACAAGGTATAAAAGGGGGTAAGAGGGGACTAGGGCTGGACTGTGTCAGTCCTCAGCTGATTTTGTGTTGTTGTTCTATTGAGTGCCAAACTGGCAACGCTCTGTTCTCTCGCTGCCTGGCTGTGGGGCGTTGGGGACAGCCTTGAACAAAGAGCCCCCTGGGGAGGAAAGGAGGGAGAAAGGAGAAGGCAGCATGAGTGGGCTAAACTAAATTAAATACAGACAAGAGTCCCCTCTTGGATAACTCAACTGCAGTGGCCAGTCGGGGTGGCCTGGGGAGATCGGTCCTCTGTAGCGTCACCACTGTCCAGTTGCAATAAGTGCACCACGGGGTCGTGCTCAGTAGGAGAAAACCTTTTGAAACGTTTTCAAACAGGGGAGGTTCTCCCTGAGTTTGTTCAATATGAACATCAATTTGTGTCATTTGTTTTGCTTAATTTCACTAACTCAACAGTGTTATCCAGCTGGAAAACTGGATAACACTCCACATAGTGGGTGTCCACAGGCCAGGGTGTCCACAGGCCAGGGTGTCCACAGGCCAGGGTGTCCACAGGCCAGGGTGTCCACAGGCCAGGGTGCCCACAGGCCAGGGTGCCCACAGGCCAGGGTGCCCACAGGCCAGGGTGGTTCAGAATAGCTCGTAACCTTAGATTACATGTTGTTTGGCGTCGTGACTTACTTTAGGAGTGGCCACGTCCTCGACCATGAAGCTGTGCTCAGGCAGAAGAGGCGACTGCGGGAAGTTAAAGGCATCGGCCGAGGCTTGGGGCAGGGCAGGGGAGCGTAGGAGACCCCGCACCCCCTGGGACAAGAGACCCACCTGGGGGGAGCCACCGCTTGGCTCGCTCGGCTGTAGGGGACATAGATGGAGGGGTACAGAGAGAGCGAGAGAGAATGAGGGAGGAAGATCAGGAGAAAGAGATGAGGATAAAAATTGGAGAGAATCAAATAAAGAGGAAGAGGGTGAAAAGATTGGATAGAGAGCGAATCAAAGAAAGAGGGTGAAAGGAATGGATAGAGAGCGAATCAAAGACAGAGGGTGAAAGGAATGGATGGAGAGCGAATCAAAGAAAGAGGGTGAAAGGAATGGATATAGAGTGAATCAAAGACAGAGAGGAAGAGGGTGAAAGGAATGGATATAGAGTTAATCAAAGACAGAGAGGAAGAGGGTGAAAGGAATGGATAGAGAGTGAATCAAAGACAGAGGGTGAAAGGAATGGATAGAGAGCGAATCAAAGACAGAGAGGAAGAGGGTGAAAGGTAACAGAAAGAGAAAAAAAGGAAGTTGAATGGATAGAGGGGGGAAAAAAAGATGGCAGCGAAAGGAAGAGAAAAGACACTTCATTAATGAATGAATGAATACATCTTCTTTGAAAAGCCAGGTGTGTGAATGGAAATGTCTTTGATCATTAGGACCACAGACAACCATACTAATGCACCACACAGACAGATCTGCTTTGTGGCGCTGAAAACCGGCGACGAAGATAGCGGGGGTTACCTTGACGACAGTCTGCTCGGCGATGGTGCTGGGCCGGCGCTGGTGTACGTCAAGCCGCTGCTCCACAGGAAAGCTGCAGCGGTGGGACTTGAGACGCTCCACCAGTAGGTAGTAGATAGCAGCAAAGTGGTTGTAACTCTTGTTCTGGAGCGACTGGACACAGGGAGGGACAAACCATGTTAAAGCTGCAATATGTAACTGTTTTGGGAGACCCGACCGACCAAATTTACCTAGAAATCTGAGTTATAGATCTGTCACTCATTGAAGCGGTAGATTTGTTCTATGCATCCCGTACTTAAGTTTAGTTTTACATCTTTTACTTTTTTTGGTAAAAAATATATTTCACAGCGGTTTAGATCAGTGGTTCCCAACCAGAAGTACTTGGCCTATCCACAGGGGGTACTTGAGAAGACTCAGGAGATCATAGGCCTGCTGGTAAAATGCACAAGCGGGGAGTACTTCAGGGGTACACTGGACAGAGCCAAATTCAGTTGGTGGTACCACTGGTTTAGATGGTACATTGGAGTCTCTACACGACACTTGCTTGCTTGTTTTTGTCACAAACTGAAACAAGGCGAACTATTAGAATTTTTGCATAGTGCCTCTTTAAAGGGATAGTTCAGTATTTTATAACTTGATGTTAGATTGTTCCTCACCCTGAATGTAATATATGGTCTGGTTTTCTTGAAACAGCCACTACACGTAGGGCAGCAGGTAGCCTAGCCGTTGGGCCAGTAAGCGAAAGGTCGCTAGTTCGAATCCCACTATCCTGGCATTGCAAGAGCCATGTTTTACCAGCTGAGCTAGATGACCACAGCTGTGCCAACATCAATACTCATAATAGGGTGTGATTAAGAGATACAGCCAATATCCACTCTGGCACACTACTTTGAATCCATGCACAACACCAGTATTTCTACTTGCACATCATCATCTGCTCATCTATCACTCCAGTGTTAATTTGCTAAATTGTAATTACTTCACTACTATGGCCTATTTATTGCCTTACCTCCTCACGCCATTTGCACATACTGTATATAGACTTTCCTTTTCTCTATTGTGTTATTGACTGTACACTTGTTTCTTCCATGTGTAACTGTGTTGTTGTTAGTGTCGCACTGCTTTGCATTATCTTGGCCAGGTCGCACTTGTAAACGAGAACTTGTTCTCAACTAGCTTACCAGGTTAAATCAAATCTAAAATAAATAAAATAACACATTGCTTCATTCTCTTTAGTTTGCTAGTGTAGGGGCCGGTTCCAGACATAAGCGACTAAAAAAGGAACTTAGCCTGGGTCTCAAAACAGTGTTGTTTTGCCGCGAGGTGGGTGCCGTGCAACCAAATCTTGCTTAGGGCAACCAAATCTTGCTTAGGGCCACCAAAAGGCTAAAGCCGGCTCTGCTAGCGTAGATATTGCCTGCGTTCTAAAATGGCACCCCTATTCCCTTTACAGTGCACTGCTTTTGACCAGAGGCGTCATCTCTCTCGGTCATCTTTCACCTCGATTGTCTTGTGTTGGTCGATGCCCAGGCTGTGCATGAGCCGCAGAACCTGCTCGCTGTACTCGCCCACGCCCAGGTCGCTCTCCTGCTGGTACAGCATGGGCCTCTGCACCGGCACGTCCAGTGCCATCCACTTGTGCTCCTTGATCTGGGCTACCGACAGACGCTTGGACGGGTCCAGCACCAGCATCCTCCGGATCAGGTGCTCGCAGTCTGGGAGAGGGAGGACGAGAGGGAGAAGGGGAGAGAAAATATAATAAAAGACGGAGACAGAGAGAAAGGGGAAGAAAATGTATGTACAATCCCTGGTACTCAGAACCATTACAGAGAGCCCTCACTTGAGACATTGTCTGATGACAGAGAGGAGAGTGTTCTCTTGTCACGTCTGACTTTACACATTTTCCCCTGACACATCAGACCATACACAACAACACGCAGCCCGGGACAGTGATACTGAGTGTACCATGTACCGAGAGTACAGAGGGAAGAAAACCCCCATTTGAGTGAAGAGAGAGCTCCAGCTGAAACGCTACGTTGGGGGAAACAAAGCGGTTCTATTGAAGCAGGGCAGGCCACAGGGAAGGAGTGAAGGAGCGCCTCCACTACTCACGCTAAGAAAAACAAATGATCTCAGGCAGGAATGCACAGTGGGCTCGTCCCTTCTTCTTTCTCTAGCCCCCCCGTTGTCCTCTTTCTATCCCCCTCTCATTCGTACTCTCTGATTTCTTAACTCCATCCCTCTCCATCTCTCCTTCTCCCTCGTCTCTCATAGAGGAGGATGGAGAGGACTCTTAACCTTCAGTTAGCGGCTAAATGAGCTTGACGTCACTAACCGCAGGGTCTTAATAGGATTACCGCCCACTGGGCTGAGGCTGTGCGTGTGTTTGCATCTGTGTGTTTCTGTGCGCGTGCGCGCCAGTCTGCGTCTCTCCTCTTCTCACCTCTTCAGCCCGAGCAACCTACTCATCCTCATCCTTCGATCTACGGTCTTATTCATGATGACTGCTCTGCTGCCAAATCAGCACTTCTCTGGGAGAGAAAGCCAGCAAGAGAGAGGTATGAGAGAGAGGGATGAGCGAGAGAAAGAGAAACTATGTAATCCACATTGACCCTCTTCTTTTCTCTTTTGTACATTATGACACTACCATGGAAATATTCAGGGCTGGGACAGTTAGCACTTCCTTTCTCCCCCCCCCCCCACCCCTGCTTTCTTTATCTCTGATTTATGTTACACCCAATAGCCCAGGGCAACTTCAATACTGACTTCAAAGAATGTACAGTACTGGAGGTAAAACAAAGCAGTGTACTAACAGTACAGTGCTGCCCGATTTGTTATAGAGAGCCTCTGTACCGTACTGTGTGTGCGTGCGTGCGTGTAGCAGAGAGTGAGAACACGTAGGGAGGAAATGGAGGAGGAAACGGCACTCTGTTCTTCTCGTCTGAAGCAAAAGGAGGGAACAGGACCGGAGCGGGCCGGGGATCTGCAGGCAGGCAGGCGAGGGGGCTAAAGTAACACTCCTACATTCTCAACAAGGACTAAATAGTTCCCTGAACAAAGCCTGTTGACCCCCACAACAATAATATTAAGGGGTTAGAACTCCGGGCTTAAAAACAAAGGTGTCATTGTACGTGAATGATTCATGTTCTTTTAAATCCATAATTTGGATCCCTCCACAGCATAATAGAGGATCTAGATACTTTTTCTAACCTCTCTGGATTAAAATCAAATTATGATTGGTGAACTTTATTACATACACAAAAAAAGGGGGGAAATCACCCTGATTAACTGTAGTCATATCCCAGTTTACCTACAAACAATAGTACGCAAGTATAAACACCTTTGGACCACACAGCCATCATACCGTTCTGTCTCCTAGAGATTAACGTTTTTTTGGTGCGAAAAGTGCAAATCAGTCCCGGAACAACAGCAAAGGCCCCGGTGAAGATGCTGGAGAAAGCAGGTACAAAAGTATCTATATCCACAGTAAAACAAGTCCTATATCGACATAACCTGAATGGCCGCTCAGCAAGGAAGAAGCCACTGCTCCAAAACCGCCATAAAAAATCCAGACTACGGTTTACTACAAATATATAATTTTCATTAAATCACAAGTGCAATATAGCAAAAACACAGCGTAGCTTGTTGTTAATCCACCTGGCGTGTCTCATTTCAATACAGTTCTCGGCGAAAGCATAACAAGCGTTTATGTAAGAACATCTCTCTCAGTAGACAAAATATTACAAACACTAGCAGCCAAGTAGATTGGTCACGAAAGTCAGAAAAGCAATACATTAAATTGCTTACCTTTGATGATCTTCGGATGTTTGCACTCACGAGACTCCCAGTTACACAATAAATGTTCATTTTGTTCCATAAAGATTATTTTTATATCCAAAATACCTCTATTTGTTTGGCGCGTTATGTTCAGAAATCCACAGGCTCGAGCGGTCACGACATCGCAGGCGAAAATTCCAAACAGTATCCGTAATGTCCACAGAAACATGTCAAACGTTTTTTATAATCAATCCTTAGGTTGTTTTTAAAATATATAATCCATAATATATCAACCGGGACTGTCGCTTTTTCAATACGAGAGAGAGAGAGACAATGGCTGCCCCACTCTGTTGCGCAAGCAAAACTCTGCGAACACCCAGCTATCCACTGACGCGATGTTATCTTTCTCGCTCATTTTTCAAAATAAAAGCCTGAAACTATCTATGTCTAAAGACTATTGACACCTTGAGGAAGCCATAGGAAAAGGAATCTGGTTGATATCCCTTTAAAATGGAGGCAAGGCATCCAATGGAACAGAGAGCTTTCAGGAAAAACAGCACTTTCTGGTTTAATTTTCCTCAGGTTTTCACCTGCAATATCAGTTCTGTTATACTCAAAGACAATATTTTGACAGTTTTGGAAACTTTAGAGTGTTTTCTATCCTAATGTGACAAGTATATGCATATTCTAGTTTCTGGGCCTGAGAAATAGGCAGTTTCAAATGGGTACGTTTTTAGCCAAAAAGGAAAATCCTGCCCCCTACACTCAAGAAGTTAAAGGCACAGTCAACTTTGTGTACGTAAACTACTGACCCCACGGAATTGTGATACAGTGAATTATAAGTGAAATAATCTGTCTGTAAACAATTGTTGGGAAAATGATTTGTGTCATGCACAAAGTAGATGTCCTAACCAACGTGTCAAAACTATAGTTTGTTAAAAGATACAC
Source organism: Oncorhynchus mykiss (assembly GCF_057628025.1). NCBI lineage: Eukaryota > Metazoa > Chordata > Actinopteri > Salmoniformes > Salmonidae > Oncorhynchus > Oncorhynchus mykiss. Next base: position 5,182,021 of record NC_143048.1, read on the forward strand.
TTCTTGTTAATCCAGCCGCTGTATCAGATTTCAAAAAGGCTTTATGGCGAAAACAAACCATGCTATTATCTGAGGATAGCACCCTATCAAACAAAGACAGACAATCATAATTCAACCCGCCAGGAACGACACGAAACTCAGAAATAAAGATATAATTCATGCCTTACCTTTGACGAGCTTCTTCTGTTGGCACTCCAATATGTCCCATAAACATCACAAACGGTCCTTTTTTTCCATTAATTGCGTCGTTATATATCCAAAATGCCCATTTATTTGGCGCGTTTGATCCAGAAAAACACCGGTTCCAACTCACGCCACATGACTACAAAATATCTCATAAATTACCTGTAATCTTTGTACAAACATTTCAAACAACTTTCCTAATACAACTTTAGGTATTTAACGTAAATAATCAATAAAATTTAAGACGGGATAACTGTGTTCAATACCGGAGGAAAACAAAGTGTAGCGTGCCTCTATCAAACAGTACACTTCACTCGACCCGCGTTCTGGACAGCCTTACTTCTTCATTACTCAAAAGAAAAACATCAACCAATTTCTAAAGACTGCTGACATCAAGTGGAAGCGAAAGGAACTGCAAGCAACTGCCTTAGAATTCTAGATTCCCAATGAAAACCATTGAAAAGAGAGTGACCTCAAAACTTTTTTTTCCTGGATGGTTTGTCCTCGGGGTTTCGCCTGCCAAATAAGTTCTGTTATACGCACAAACATCATCTAAAACAACAGTTTTAGAAACTTCCGAGTGTTTTCTATCCAAATCGACCAATATATGCATAATCTAGCTTCTGGGCCTGAGTAGCAGGCAGTTTATTTTGTGTACGCTTTTCATCCGGACGTGAAAATACTGCCCCCTAGCATGAGAGGTTAACAAGACATTTGTGGAGTGGTTGAAAAACAAGCTTTAATGACTCCAACCTAAGTGTATGTAAACTTCCGACTTCAACTGTATATATTTACAAAAATAATATATGGGGGATTGGAAATGATGCAGCCAATTACATTGATGGAAGCTACAATCTATCTGCAAAAGTAAAGCTGATCTACCGCCTAAAAAAAATATATAATACAAAAAATATATATATATCGTATCATGATGTCGCTGGCAATTCCCTGCCCTAGTAGTAGATGGGTTCCATTTTGGACAGGTGTTTCGAACAGGTATTTATGCAATGCAGTTGAGCCTCATGTCAAAAGTGTTCAATGTATTCCTTACATGCTAGACCCCTGTGCAGTGGTGAGACACAACAGAGTGGATTCTGAAGAGCCCCAAGCAGCCAGTTAAAGGGGTATCCGGGATTGGTACATACATTTTTGGGGACTATTAAATTAACTATGTCGCCATTGATTCGAGGAGATTAAAATTCTACAGCCCCATCCCTCAGCAGTTTACCAAAACAAGCGGTGGAGTGACCATTTTGTTGTTTTTCATATCCCGTATTGCCCCTTTAATGTCCTCTACTGGTATTCACCAGCGAACAAAAACCTTTCCAACCTCAACACAGACTGCTGTTTGGCTTCGGATGGTGTTTTTCCATAGGAGCATTGGTGTTACTTCAGGCTTTTTTGGGGTGTAAGCACTATGTTATTGAGTCTCACCTTCTGTCATGAAGTAGGGGATGCGGAAGCGACCCTCCAAGACGCGCTGTCGGAGCACGGGCAGGGTGGGGCCATCGAAGGGCAGGGCGCCACACACCAGCACGTACAGCACCACCCCCATACTCTACATTGAGACAGCCAACCACGCAGGCATGCACGCAGACAGACAGACACACACTAGGTCAGGGACTGCAGTGGAAAAAATCTTTACACTCACATAACTAGATCAATCATGTACAAAGGCACCTAGATGTATGCGAGGGCGAGTTCAATATGCCGTAAAACAGGGAGGGCTATAAAAAGAGGTTGGGAAATCTTATGCTCGCACATGATGTTTTCAGGGCACCTTTGAAAAAGAGGGTAGGTAGGGCTATTTGGTTTATGGCAAGATGTAATTATCATAAACTTATCACTGCAAGGTTTAGAGGGAAAGCAAACAATTGATCAGCAGACTAGGGTTGTTGATTCACAATCAGATCCCCTAACGCAATCATGTCCAGTATCTTAAAAAAAAATCTCACCTCTCAGTTGAGCACCTTGGCTGCATCCCAAATGGCAACTTAATCCCTATACAGTGCACTGCTTTTGATAGGGCTCTGGTCAAAGGATAGGGCTCTACTCCCCACTATGTGTTTGTTTAATCTGATCGGAAGCACATTGGTTGGCCTCACTATTGCTTCTAATGCCCATGATTAGAGTAGGTCCAGTTTCAAAGACAATGTACAGTCAGTTCGGGGACACTCGGTGTGTAATACCGAGGTACTAGTAGCAGTATTTGTGACTCATCGCAGAGCAGGCGTGTCCCCAAAATGGACAGCCCATTCCTTATATAGTGCACTACTTGGGAACAAGGCCAATAGGGCACTATTGAGGGAATAGGGAGGCCATTTAGGATGCAAACAAGAGCATTGTCTTACCCAGATGTCCAGCTGGGGGCCCTCGTACTGTTGTCCCTCGAACACCTCCGGAGCGGCGTAGGGTGGGCTGCCACACCACGTGGCCAGGGGCTCTCCGGGCTGGAAGAAGTTCCCAAAGCCAAAATCTAACAAAGGGGAGAATGACACGGTTAACTTCATTATTACACACCTTCACCTTGAGTTCTTCTGACCATAGATAGTATGGAGGGTTCTGCCTGGGCACATTTGGCTGGCTGAGTAAGTGAGCAACGGGTGGTAAGAGGTGAGGGAAGGATGGAAGGGAATGGCTCGGAACAGAGGGAGATGCAGACAGAACAGTGACTACTCAGGGAGAAAGAGAGCGAGGTAGAGGGAGAAACAGCAGACGGGTCAGAGGATCAGAAGGTAGCTGATTCACTGACTACCTATAGCACAGGGGTAGCTTTAAAGCTAGCTCCAGATTAGAACAAACAAATGTGTGTGTGCATACGGTCAAAATATAGTGTGCACTACTCTGGTCAAAAGTAGTACACACTATTTAGAGAATAGGGTGTTATTTAGGACGCACTGTAGAACAACCTGACCTTTTTTTTATATTGCCAATGCGATATGTAATGCGCAATATGTAATGCACATATTTGTGTGTTGAGGCCATTGATGGGCTAGCTGGGCCTTCATGAGGTCATCTCCCAGGAGACTGACTTGAGCTCATAGAATGACTGTTCTGATTGTTCCAAGGAAGGAAGAGAGAGCGAGAGACAAACTTACAACTTGATCTTAATCATAACAAAAAAAAAAAAGTCTGCCTTCCATTAAAATTCAACTTCCAACAACGTGTTGCCAAATCTTTTACCAGTATGAAGCTTCTCACTTTTACTTTTGCAAATTGCCCACACCCCCCTTTCATTCTCTGTCTCACTCCCTCGCGTGTCTGTTCCTTATGTTTAAGATTCTATTTGAATACATTTCAGTGTCGTTGCCCTCGAGTATGAGAATGGAGAGACCGTTATCTGTGGAGCCCGATGGTGTTAAAGGACCCTGTTGTAACAACTAACATTTATCAGATGAATAACTATTTTTAGTAGTTGTTTTTAAATCACCATCATCACAGCTATATAAAGCCAAGGGAAGAAGATGCGTTGCGACAAATACAAATATTAATATTCTGGCTTACGTAATGGGGGCAGGTAGTGTTGGACCTTGTGGCACAAAGCAGTGTTCAACAGCTTTTCAAATTGATTTAGTCTCTTCATTGCTCCGGCCAAATGATGCGCTCACCCCTCCCTGAGTGATTGTCGACCCCGTGAGACCCAATGTCCAAGATTAACCCTAAACGCCAATCTATTCAATTTCTAGGGCACTACTTTTGACCAGAACACTGAACCATGCATGAGAGCACCAGCTGTTCCCGGACGAGTGTGTGACATTGTTCTCCGTAGCCGATGTGAGCTAAACCATTAAACAGGTTAACATTCACAATTTTGCAGGGTCAGAAGAATTACCAGGACACATACTCAGAGCATGCGCTGACCAGCTGGCAAGTGTCTTCACTGACCTTTTCAACCTCTCCCTGACCCAGTCTAACACCTACATATTTCAAGCAAACCACCATAGTCCCTGTGCCCAAGAACGTCAAGGTAAGTGCTACGTCAAGGTAGCACTCACATCTGTAGCCATTAAATACTTTGAAAGGTTGGTCACAAGTTACATCAAAACCATCATCCCAGACACCCTGGAGCCCACTCCAATTTGCATACCGTCCCACAGACGACACTCTCTATTGCACTCCACACTGCCCTCTCCCACCTGGACAAGAGGAACACCTACATAAGAACGCTGTTCAATGACTACAAATCAAAATCTAATTTTATTGGTCACATACACATGGTTAGCAGATGTCAATGCGAGTGTAGCGAAATGCTTGTGCTTCTAGTTCCAACAGTTCAGTACTGTCTAACAAGTAATCTAATAATCCCCAACAACTACCTAATACAAACAAATCTAAAGGGATAGAATAAGAATATGCACACAAATATATGGGTGAGTGGCATAGGCAAGATGCAATAGATGGTATAAAATACAGTATATACATATGAGATGAGTAATGTAAGATATGTAAACATTATTAACGTGGCAATGTTTAAAGTGACTAGTGAGTTTATGTAGGCAGCAGCCTCTCTGAGTTAGTGATAGCTGTTAATCAGTCTGATGGCTTTGAGATAGCTGTTTTTCAGTCTCTCGGTCCCAGCTTTGATGCACCTGTACTGACCTCGCCTTCTGGATGGTAGCGGGGTGAACAGACAGTGGCTCGGGTGGTTGTTGTTCTTGATTCTCTTTTTGGCCTTCCTGTGACATCGGGTGCTGTAGGTGTCCTGGCAGGTAGTTTGCTCCCGGTAATGCGTTGTGCAGACTGCACCACCCTCTGGAGAGCCTTGTGGTTGAGGCCAGTGCAGTTGCCGTACCAGGAGGTGATACAGCCCGACAGGATGCTCTCGATTGTACATCTGTAAAAGTTTGTCAGGGATTTAAGTGTCAAGCCAAATTTCTTCAGCCTCCTGAGATTGAAGAGGCGCTGTTGCGCCTTCTTCGCCACACTGTCTGTGTGGGTGGACCATTTCAGTTTGTCTGTGATGTGTACACAGAGGAACTTAGAACGTTCTACCTTCTCCACTGCTGTCCCTTCGATGTGGATTGGGGGTGCTCCCTCTGCTGTTTCCTGAAGTCTACGATAATCTCCTTTGTTTTGTTGAGTGAGAGGTCGTTTTCCTGATACCACACTCCGAGTGCCCTCACAACGCACCCTTGTGGGGCCCCAGTGTTGAGGGTCAGCGAAGTGGAGATGTTGTTTCTTACCTTCACCACCAGGGGGCGGCCCGTCAGAAAGTCCAGGACTCAATTGCACAGGGCAGGGTTGAGACGCAGGGCCTCCAGCTTGATAATGAGCTTGGAGGGCACTATGGTGTTGAATGCTGAGCTGTAGTCAATGAACAGCATTCTTAAATAGGTATTCCTCTTGGGATAGGGCAGTGTGATGGTGATTGCATCGTATGTGGACCTGTTGGTGTGGTATGCAAACTGAAGTGGGTTTAGGGTGGCAGGTAAGGTGGAGGTGATATGATCCTTGACTAATCTCTCAAAGCACTTCATGATGACAGAAGTGAGTGCTACAGGGCGGTAGTCATTTAGTTCAGTTATCTTTTCCTTCTTGGGTACAGGAACAATGGTGGCCATCTTGAAGCATGTGGGGACAGCAGACTAGGATAGGGAGCGATTGAATATGTCCGTAAACACACCAGCCAGCGTGTCTGTGCATGCTGAGGACGCAGCTAGGGATGCCGTCTGGGCAAGCAGCCTTGCGAGGGTTAACACGCTTAAATGTCTTACTCACGTCAGCCACGGAGAAGGACCTCTCCTTGACTGTTTGCGGGCCGCGTCGGTGGCACTGTAATTCCTCAAAGCGGGCAAAGAAGGTTAGTTTGTCTGGAAGCAGTACGTCGGTGTCCGTGACGATTGAATATGGCTGGTTTTCTTTTGTAGTCTGTGATTTCCTGTAGACCCTACCACATACTTCTCGTGTCTAATTGCGACTCCACTTTGTCCCTATACCGACATTTTGCGTGGTTGATTGCCTTACGGATGGAATAACTACACTGTTTTATATTTGGCCATATTCCCAGTCCTCTTTCCATGGTTAAATACGGTGGTTCGCACTTTCAGTTGTTTCGCGCGAATGCCGCCACCCAAAGGTTTTTGGTTATGGTAGGTTTTAATGGTCACAACATCTCCAATGCACTTCCTTATAAACCCACTCACAGAGCCAGCGTATGTATAGATCAATGTTATTCTCTGAGGCTGCCCGGAAGATTTCCCAGTCCGTGTGATCAAAACAATTTTGAAGCGTGGATTCTGATTGGTCAGACCAGCGTCGAATGGTTCTAGTCACGGGTACATCCTGTTTGAGGACGGTAGGAGCAAGATTGAGTCGTGGTCAGATTTGCCGAAGGGAGGGCTCCCTACAGCTCAGCATTCAACACGATAGTGTCCTACAAGCTCATCACTAAGCTCAGGATGCTGGAATTGAACACCTCCCACTGCAACTGGATCCTGGAATTCTTGACAGACCGCCCCCAAGTGGTGAGGGTAGACAACAACACATCCGCCATGTTGACCCTCAACACGGGCCACTCGGGTGCGTGCTTAGTCTCCTCCTGTACTCATGAGATTTTAGTCACTTAGCAGACAGTGTTATCCAGAGCAAAGTTTTTTTTTAACATCCATTGCAAATGACAATATATTAAAACTATAATTCCTCACAGAAAGCTATTTTAAAAAATACATTATTATTGAAATGGAACAGTTCCATGAAAATACACATATAAAATAAGAACTGGCACACAAAACAGTAGAATAAATTGTAATCTTCCCCAACCTTGAAACTCATGCACCGCCTATGAAGTCTTTATAAAATAATTACCTTCAAGTCCATGGTCATATTTTGCCTATAGGCGACTTTGAAGCAAGGTAAGACATGCCTCATAACATGGAATAAAAAATGTTCAGCTTTCAAACAATTACATATCATTTCAAAGTGCATATACTGCCTCCAGCTCACATTGTAAAGTGGTGGGTGACATGCTGATATGATAGCCTGTTGCCTGCACTTTAATGGGAGGTGTGCTTCAATGAACAGTTGAGAAATAAAACATAGAATTTGAATTGTGCACCAAAACTGTTAACAACATGCCTTTAGAATGGTTGCACAATGAATTGGCTTATAAAAGCACGTGTTTTACTCCAGCAGCAATCAACTGGGAGCTGCAGCAGAAATCCCACTCAAAATTGGCTCTGTATGCTGTGCGCGTCTGATAGTTGTGCTGGATAAATAAGATAGGCCTACATTATGACTAACGAAAATACACAGGCCAATTTAATTCCTCTAAATTATGCAAATTACCCTATAGACCGAAAAGCATGACGGTCCTATGTATTTATATACAACTGGTATTTCCATAAATGAATAAACAGCATTTTTCTCCCAGTCATTTTGGCCGGCAACAGATTTATTTAAATGGCCTTTTCATAAAGGCAAAAGCGGGCAATTGCCAGCTAAAGGAAACACTGTGTGATGTATACCAGACTGCACAGCACACACTTAACAGCAGCAGGGCAGCATTGCCATTGACTAGCCTATCTAAAAACACAAGGTTTCTTAACCGTCATCTAAAATGTACACGAATCCATCCTATGCACGTCTGGATTATAGTCTAGTAATACTGTGAATCTGGGTTTACTGAATGATAGTAATCTGAAATATGTTCCCCCCCCCCCTTTTTTTATACCTCACATGTCAAATTGGCTCTAGCAATGCAATTGCATCAAGGTTAAAATGTGAAAATGAGAGGCGAAGGCATGGTATACGTACGTCTAGATTTAGCCTACATTTGAACTAGAGACAAAAGATGCGGTCAATCCTACACCTCAAGCCTATAAGTAAGTTGTAGATTAAGTTGTAGATTTTGGGGCAGCAGGTACCCTAGTGGTTAGAGCGTTGGACCAGTAACCGAAAGGTTGCTAGATCAAATCCCCGAGCTGACAAGGTAAAAATCTGTCGTTCTGCCCGAGGCCGTCATTGTAAGTAAAAATTTGTTCTTAACCGGCTTGCTTAGTTAAATAAAAAATGAAATAATAGACTAGGCGAGATAATGATATGACGGTGAGAGTCACAGCAAGGCATGTTAAGGCAGACTAAGGAAGGAGTGAGGGTTTATCAGAGGAGCTGACCCACTTTGCGGGCTGCATACTGAGCAGCGCGGCTGGCTGACGTCAATGTTCCCAACAGGCCAGGGGCTCGCTATGTGTGGACGGTGGGCTGTGCAACGCCGCGCCCAGCCCCGATCACACTGTGTCCCAAATGGATCCCTTTTCCCTATTAAGTGCACAACTTTTGAGCAGGGCTCTGGTCAAAAGTAGTGCACTAAATTAAGAATAAAGTGTAATATGGGATGTAGACACTATCTAGACTACTTCCTGTTCCAAATATTAGCCTAAAGCGTCTACTCACACAGGGGGGGAGTCAACGCTAGCTAGTAGCCAACAGTGGTTGTGTGTTTATAATGAGGGATAATGCGATGTGTCCTTGCGCAAGTTGATACAAGTGCATAGAGAGCTCAGCTTACTATGGAGATTTATACAGCTGGGGAAATATTTGTGTGGTTGAGTATTATCCTGTCTGAGGTACAAAAGCATACATTTTGGCCATATCAAATGACTTTCACCACTGGGGAGGATGAATGAGGGGGTGGCTGAATGATGATATAACACCTGCACCATGAACATGTTATTCTGTGTAGCGGGTGGCCTTTCAGCTTGGTCCATGAACAATAAAACAAGACATACTATGGGTGAAGGGGGGGGTGGCGAGCAGTGTACCCCTGTGATCAAATGTTGTTTGCTGCAGCAGCAGAACCAATCCACTTAAGAGGCTTCCTGATAAGTGCATGATCTGGCTTCTTCTTAGAACGTGCTGAGCTCGCTTACACACACACACACACACACACACACACACACACACACACACACACACACACACACACACACACACTCTTTGAAGTGGAAACAAAGGCAACACCCCCCGCTGCCTGGCACTTGGGTGACCTTTCCTTGACTGACCATCAACCACCACAGCACCACAGAGCTTCTGAGCGATTGACCACCAGGGCAGTTCTGGGTATACAAAAGGAGACCTTTAGAAAGGGGGACTAATGTGGCAGTAAATCCTCTTATTTGAGGATGAAACATGAACCACACAATGTCCTTCGGTGAGGTAAAACAAGGGTTAAATATCACTGGGGGAATATTTATCTGTTTCTCTGTGCAGTGAGTCTCTTTTTAAATCCAGAGAGACTTGAACAAAACAACAAACGTCCTCATCTAAGCCAAGCAAAGCACAGGATGTACCAATGTTCTTGTGTGCCTGCCTGATGTATTTGTAATCCTAGGTTAATGTCGTTTCATTGGTCAGTTTCTCAAAATAAGTACCTTCCCCAACAATTGGATCGGAGTTATTGTGGTGGTGATATTGCCTTTGGTAATAACAACAACCACCTGCCACCACTCACAACAACTGATCATCTTCTCTTACATCCAGAGAGACAAACTGGTTTGTGTTCATTAGACATCAAACAGAACAAAACTGACTAAAACCGAGGGACTACAGGGACTCATTTTCATTTTCAGCTGAAAAATGTTTGGAAACGTTTTCCATTCGTGCCCTAATGAACACGGCCAAGGAAGGGAAAACAGGCATCTTAGGAAGCCCCGGGCCACGTCTCTCTCTCCATCAGTCACTGTCCGGACTAGCCTAGATCTAACACCCCTGGAGCAGGAACACGGGGACTCTGTGGGCATGCGCACATCGTATCACCGTGTCTGAAACTCAGAACACTCCTTCTCGCCCGGCACTCTCACAGATGCTCGATGACATTTTTCACTGGCCCGCTCAAAATGCCATCTTCCTGATAATGCAACAGCAGCCCAGGGCTCTGTGCAGTACGGCCTAGCTTCAGCTCCCGCTTCCCTCATCTAGCTGGGGGACTTTGGTTACCTCTCAACACAGTGCAAATGGCCTGCTCTGGTCGTTAGACATTTCAGAACTGAACCGTCACTGAGGTCATTGCTCCTGGCCATGTAATCCAACAGCAATGTTCTGATCAAAACAAGTTGTGAAGTTGTTCTCACTGCAATATAAAAGACTTGGTTTACATTTTCTAGGCCTATGTCGATTTACAGGTTCATGACTTTGTGAAACTCTCACACAGTCCATCCCGCTGGCAATTCCAATATTATTCTTAGGTTACCCTGAAACACTAAGAGTAGGGTTGCAAAATTCAGGTAACTTTGTCAAAAACGCCACAGGTAATTGGATCAGGAGAAAACAGACAAAACTTCTGGCTTTAATGCACCGACCGCCTACCTGCTATCTTGATGTTCATGTGTCCGTCCAGCAGCAGGTTCTCAGCCTTCAGGTCTCGGTGGACTATGTTGCGGTTGTGGCAGTACTCCACCGCTGACAGGATCTGCCAGAACTTACGCCGCGCTTCCAGCTCGCTCAGTCTCCCGTGTTTGGCCAGGTAGTCTAGAGAGGGGGAGAGGGTCATAAGTTCAGCTGTCTTACATTCAAATCAGGGGTGGCTAGGATGCAAAGGCCTCAAACATGGAGACTTGTGTTCTCAAAGTCTTCTTCCTAGCTAAGGCTTGCTAGACTACATATTAGACCAAATCCATCAGTGTAACTAATATAATCACCACTCTGCTCATGCCTGAACAGTATTAGGCTTGTACAATTCCATTTGGGTTTGTTTAGCCAAATCCATGTTTGTAGAGTACAATCACAGAGGCATGGAATACCTCAACTCGCTCAACTACTCTTACAGTAACCACCCTTCTCCCAGCCAGACAGCCAGCCGACAGAGGACAGGACAGTGATGAGCCACAATAAGGAGCCTGGCCTGTGATTCTGTGATCGGGTTGATGAAGCAGAGTAAACATCCCCCCGCATGGATGTAATCATGTGGTCAGTCACCACACCCAGGAGTGCTGGGTCAGCCCCCGGGCCCTCAGCCAGCCAAGCCCACAGACCCAGCCCTAACAGGCCCAACTAACACAGACACTGCTCCGCTGGGTAGTAACAAACACATTATAGCCTATGCCTACTTTAACACACAGAAAACATTCAAAATGAAGGGATTGACCAATTTATTTCCTCATCAGCCAACTAGGAGGTAGGTTACTCAGAACTGGCCTGTTTGTGCATGAGGAAATAAAGGTCTCCTGAGTGGCGCAGCGGTCTAAAGCACCGAATCTCAGTGCTAGAGGCGTCACATGTATATATATATATATATATATATATATATATATATATATATATATATATATATATATATATATATATACATACATACATACATACATACATACATACACACACACACACACAAAGTCGGAAGTTTACATACACCTTAGCCAAATACATTTGCAACGCAATATTTTTATTTTTTACAATTCCTGACATTTAATCATAGTAAAAATTCCCTGTCTTAGGTCAGTTAGGATCACCACTTTACTTTAAGAATGTGAAATGTCAGAATAATAGTAGAGAATGATTTATTTCAGATTTTATTTCTGGGTCAGAAGTTTACATACATTCAATTAGTATTTGGTAGCATTGCCTTTACATTGTTTAACTTGGGTCAAACGGTTAGGGTAGCCTTCCACAAGCTCCCACAATAAGTTGGGTGAATTTTGGCACATTCCTACTGACAGAGCTGGTCGTGTTTGTAGGCCTCCCTGCTCGCACACGCTTTTTCAGTTCTGCCCACAAATTGTCTATAGGATTGAGGTCAAGGCTTTGTGATGGCCACTACAATACCTTGACTTTGTTGTCCTTAAGCCATTTTGCCACAACTTTGGAAGTATGCTTGGGGTCATTGTCCATTTGGAAGACCCATTTGCGACCAAGCTTTAACTCACCACTCTGATGTCTTGAGAAGTTGCTTCAAAATATCCACATAATTTTCCTGCCTCATGATGCCATCTATTTTGTGAAGTGCACCAGTCCCTCCTGCAGCAAAGCACCCCCACAACATGATGCAGCCACCCCCGTGCTTCACTGTTGGGATGGTGTTCTTCGGGTTGCAAGCGTCCCCCCTTTTCCTCCAAATAACGATGGTCATTATGGCAAACAGTTCTATTTTTGTTTCATCAGACCAGAGGACATTTCTCCGAAAAGTACTATCTTTGTCCCCATGTGCAGTTGCAAACCGTAGTCTGGATTTTTTTTATGGCAGTTTTGGAGAAATGGCTTCTTCCTTGCTGAGCGGCCTTTCAGGTTATGTCGATATAGGACTGGTTTTACTGTGGATATAGATACTTTTGTACCGGTTTCCTCCAGCATCTTCACAAGGTCCTTTGCTGTTGTTCCGGGATTGATTTGCACTTTTTGCAACAAAGTACATTCATCTCTAGGAGACCGAACGCATCTCCTTCCTGAGCGGTATGACGGCTGCGTGGTCCCATGGTATTTATACTTGCGTACTATTGTTTGTACAGATGAACGTGGTACCTTCAGGCGTTTGGAAATTGCTCCTAAGGATGAACCAGACTTGTGGAGGTCTACAATTTTCTGAGATCTTGGCTGATTTCTTTTGTTTTTACCATGATGTCAAGCAGTTTGAAGGTAGGCCTTGAAATACATCCACAAGTACACATCCAATTGACTCAAATTATGTCAATTAGCCTATCAGAAGCTATGATGTAATTTTCTGGAATTTTCCAAGCTGTTTAAAGGCACAGTCAACTTAGTGTATGTAAACTTCTGACCCACTGGAATTGTGATACAATGAATTATAAGTGAAATAATCGGTCTGTTGGACAGAATTGTTGGAAAAATTACTTGTGACATGCAAAGTAGATGTCCTAACCAACTTGCAAGAACTATAGTTTGTTAACAAGAAATTTGTGGGGTGGTTGAAAAACGAGTTTTAATGACTCCAATTTAAGTTTATGTAAACTTCCTGACTTCAACTGTGTGTGTGTATATAAATATATAAAAATTGCTCATAAGAGGGGGAGGGAGTTACCTAACTCCAACGTCCCTGGCTGCTGCAATGTTGCGCAAAGAGCTGTATCACACTCTTCTGTCCTGACGTTTACGCTGCCTCTCTGAGGGACAAACAGGAGGAATCTATTTGGGCCACGCACCCTTTCCCTGAGACAAATGCTTACATTTGAATCTATTTTGGCCTTGGCTTATCTTGTTTTGGTTGACAACTAGAATAGTCTACATGTAAAATATATATATATATATATATAAAAACTCCCCCTGTCCATCTCTAACAATCATGGACTCATCATGGCTCGATTCTGTTTATATTTCTTTAAACAGTATTCAATGATGCTAATAGTCTATGCGAGCGCACACAGCAACTCCAAAAATGATTCTCGCTGCATAATCCACACTGAATTCCCTATCCAAGCGGTAACAGAGCACCAAGTCTGGGACCAAAAGGCTTCTTAACAGCGTCTACCCCCAAGCCACAAGACTGCTGAACAGTTCATCAAATGGTGCAAATAAGCATTTCACGGTAAGATCTACACCTGTTGTATTCAGTGCATGTGACATTTAAAAATAATAATTTGTAACCATCCGCAAATGTCAAATCAAATCAAACTTGTTACGCCAATTACAACCTTCAAATCCTGCAGGCCCATGAACAGATATAATGCGGGAGAGAATGAATACTTCCTAATTCATCGTTTCCCATCCAGCCTCATCAACAGCCTCTGGGGAACATGTTTCATGACGGCCTCTTCACACTTCCAACCAGCAGGCAACCATGCATGCAGGCTTGTACTTCACACCCTCACATAGCATGGAGGGAAGGAGACGGAGAGGAATGAGCACCCATATCCCTCTACAGTAGGGCAAAATTACGTTGAAGAAATTCAGGTGCCCAACCAGAGTTTGGGTTTTTAGAGTCCGAGTCATTTCAAGTAATTTAGGTGGGGGGGGGGGGGGGGGGGGGGTCGATGTTCCTCACAATAACACTGTTGACCATCCTGTGCTTAAACAAGAGGGCTTGATAAAACAATTACAGATGGAGCAAGGGCAATAGCAAGCATTAAGCTGAATTATAATTCACTCATATACATAGAGTTCATCATGCAGATGGGAATGAATACGCTTAAAGTTCCAGGAAACTGTGACATTATAGACAGACAGTGCTTCTGATAAATGGTTAACTTCAGAGGAAATGAGAAAAACATTACACTGATTAGAGAGGGTGCCACATTTCATATCGTTACCCCTCTTGACTGAGGCTTCTCTTTGTGGCGTGTCACTAATAAAAAAAAAATGAAAAACGCACTTGGCATGGGAATGTGGCGAGGTGCTCTGAATACAGAGACTGGGTGGGCTAGGGCTGCTGCAGCTACACAACACAGCTATGCGATAAACCTCTCTGAATAGACCGAGTAGTAGGCCTACAGCGGCCTCTTGCCATATCGTACCTGACCAATCCCTCGCTAGAGAAAGTTTGGACTTTGGATCCTGGATACCTGTCTGTCTGGAATTAGCTGACACCATGACATTGGACAATAGAAGTGTTGTTCACTGTGCTAAAAACTATTTCTATTGCATTGAAATAGACATTACGAGAAACACAACACAGAGGTTGATATGATTTTTGAAAGTTAATACACTGCTCAAAAAAATAAAGGGAACACTAAAATAACACATCCTAGATCTGAATGAATGAAATATTCTTATTAAATACTTTTTTCTTTACATAGTTGAATGTGCTGACAACCAAATCACACAAAAATTGTTGTCTGTGGTCACCACCTGCAGAACCACTCCTTTATTGGGGGTGTCTTGCCAATTGCCTATAATTTCCACCTGTTGTCTATTCCATTTGCACAACAGCATGTGAAATTTATTGTCAATCAGTGTTGCTTCCTAAGTGGACAGTTTGATTTCACATTAGTGTGATTGACTTGGAGTTACATTGTGTTGTTTAAGTGTTCCCTTTATTTTTTTGAGCAGTGTAATTATGCTGTGGCTGATGTACGAAACCACCCAGACACATAAAATATACAGTCGTCCTTCTGAACTGAGCTGCAGGACAGGAAGGAAACTGCTTAGGCGTCACCATGAGGCCATTGGTGATTTTAAACAGCTATAGAGTTCAATGGCTGTGATGGGAGAAAACTGAGGATGGACCAACAACATTGTAGTGACTACACATTAACCTAAATGACAGAGTGAAAAGAAGGAAGCCTATACATAAAATACACACATACAGAATACAAATATTCCAAAACATGCATGGCACAAGTCACTAAAGTAATATTGCAAAGCCTAAATTCAAAGCCTTATGTTTGGGGCAAATCCAAAACAACACTCAGCCCCCTTATTTTCCAACATGCTGCAGCATTGTATGTGTATGCCTGACATTGGCAAAGACTGGGGAATTATTGAGGATGAAAATAAATGGGATGGAGCTAAGCACAGGCAAAATCCTAGAGAAAAACCTGCTTCAGTCTGCTTTATACCAGACACTGGGAGAGGAATTCACCTTTCAGCAGGATAATAAACTACAACACAAATCCAAATCTACACTGGAGTGACTTACCAAGAAGACAGTGAATGTTCCTGAGTGGCCAAGTTACAGTTTTGACTTGAATCTTCTTGAAAATCTATGGCATGACTTGATCTCCAACACCTTGACATAGCTTGAAGAATTTTTAACATAATAACGGGCAAATATTGCATAATATAGGTCTGCAAAGCTCTTATGAGACTTACCCAAGAAGAATCACAGCTGTAATCACTGCCAAAAGGTGTTTCTAACATGTATTGACTCAGGGGGGAATACTTACAGTGCCTTGCGAAAGTATTCGGCCCCCTTGAACTTTGCAACCTTTTGCCACATTTCAGGCTTCAAACATAAAGATATAAAACTGTATTTTTTTGTGAAGAATCAACAACAAGTGGGGCACAATCATGAAGTGGAACGACATTTATTGGATATTTCAAACTTTTTTAACAAATCAAAAACTGAAAAAGTGGGCGTGCAAAATTATTCAGCCCCCTTAAGTTAATACTTTGTAGCGCCACCTTTTGCTGCGATTACAGCTGTAAGTCGCTTGGGGTATGTCTCTATCAGTTTTGCACATCGAGAGACTGAATTTTTTCCCCATTCCTCCTTGCAAAACAGCTCGAGCTCAGTGAGGTTGGATGGAGAGCATTTGTGAACAGCAGTTTTCAGTTCTTTCCACAGATTCTCGATTGGATTCAGGTCTGGAATTTGACTTGGCCATTCTAACACCTGGATATGTTTATTTTTGAACCATTCCATTGTAGATTTTGCTTTATGTTTTGGATCATTGTCTTGTTGGAAGACAAATCTTCGTCCCAGTCTCAGGTCTTTTGCAGACTCCATCAGGTTTTCTTCCAGAATGGTCCTGTATTTGGCTCCATCCATCTTCCCATCAATTTTAACCATCTTCCCTGTCCCTGCTGAAGAAAAGCAGGCCCAAACCATGATGCTGCCACCACCATGTTTGACAGTGGGGATGGTGTGTTCAGCTGTGTTGCTTTTACGCCAAACATAACGTTTTGCATTGTTGCCAAAAAGTTCAATTTTGGTTTCATCTGACCAGAGAACCTTCTTCCACATGTTTGGTGTGTCTCCCAGGTGGCTTGTGGCAAACTTTAACCGACACTTTTTATGGATATCTTTAAGAAATGGCTTTCTTCTTGTCACTCATCCATAAAGGCCAGATTTGTGCAATATAGGACTGATTGTTGTCTTATGGACAGAGTCTCCCACCTCAGCTGTAGATCTCTGCAGTTCATCCATAGTGATCATGGGCCTCTTGGCTGCATCTCTGATCAGTCTTCTCCTTGTATGAGCTGAAAGTTTAGAGGGACGGCCAGGTCTTGGTAGATTTGCAGTGGTCTGATACTCCTTCCATTTCAATATTATCGCTTGCACAGTGCTCCTTGGGATGTTTAAAGCTTGGGAAATCTTTTTGTATCCAAATCCGGCTTTAAACTTCTTCACAACAGTATCTCGGACCTGCCTGGTGTGTTCCTTGTTCTTCATGATGCTCTCTGCGCTTTTAACGGACCTCTGAGACTATCACAGTGCAGGTGCATTTATACGGAGACTTGATTACACACAGGTGGATTGTATTTATCATCATTAGTCATTTAGGTCAACATTGGATCATTCTGAGATCCTCACTGAACTTCTGGAGAGAGTTTGCTGCACTGAAAGTAAAGGGGCTGAATAATTTTGCACGCCCAATTTTTCAGTTTTTGATTTGTTAAAAAAGTTTGAAATATCCAATAAATGTCGTTCCACTTCATGATTGTGTCCCACTTGTTGTTGATTCTTCACAAAAAAATACAGTTTTATATCTTTATGTTTGAAGCCTGAAATGTGGCAAAAGGTCGCAAAGTTCAAGGGGGCCGAATACTTTCGCAAGGCACTGTATCTAATCAAGGTATGTGTTTTTTTTCTATTAATCTTTATAAAATCTTAGAATTCTTCCACTTTGACAGAGTATTTGGGTAGATCGTTGACACAAAAAAAAATCATTTTAATCCCTATTTGTAATGCAACAAAATGTGAAAAAAAGTTAAAGGGGGCATAGACTTTCTATAGGCACTGTACTAGCTAGAAGGTAAACCAGCCCTGGCAAGCCAGACCTTCAGCTTCACTGTTAGCGTAATCTGTTCCTTTCACACACTAGCAACAGCGTTTGGTTCGCTCCGGAGTGCTTCCGCTAAGGGCTAATGACACAAAAAAAAGCATGTTCATCACACCAGTAGATGTATGAGTAATGCACTGCTTGAACGTCAGAAGGGGCAAGGAGGAGGACCGACAACATGGCAGCACAGTCAGGTGTACTCAGTCAAAGAAGTGTTGCATTTTGGGAAAAAGAGAGGGGGAGTGGGGGGTGAATGATGAATCACAGATCTAGGACAGGGTGTTAAAAACAATGAGGAAAAAGCTCAGAAGAGCACCGAGTTCCAGGTCTGTTGGGGAGATGTGTAATCTTTTAAACAGCTGCTCAGGTTTAGAAGAGATTGGAGAGCCGAGCGAGAGCAGGACCCGGCGTCCGTAAATTTCTGTGCTGGCCAGCATCCAGACAGCCAAGCAGAGCCTGCCCACCGAACAAGGGCAATAACGACGCTCTCCTGCCTTCAACGTCTCAGCTCCGAAACTTAGTGCTGAAGTAAAGACGTACCCATAGGCTAAACAATCCAACACTTACCGAGCATGCCCCAGGTCAAATCAGCCAGCAAAGAGATGATACTAGTGTCAGCTAGGTGAGTCAACAGTGTAGCCAAGCCTTTTCAGCTCAGAAAAAAAAACAGATACCTACTGAGTAACAGAAGAAAAAACATTATAGACCCAACTATTGCAGCAGACAAAAGAAGTTGACAGGCAAAATTAATCTCGCCGGGGCACTCTATCAAGAAGACAGATGTGTTCAGGCCTAGTCAATAAAACCCACCCACCCACTCTCTGGCAGTTAATATGCATGGCCTACATTTTTACACCCCCTTTCCAAATTCAAATGGACATCCCCTTCCTCTCTCCCCCCCTCTCCTCTGCCTGGAGGTTCTGTTCCACCGCTCCTTCTCATTATTTGTGGTTGACCCAATTTCTCCAGGTTTGATCCACTCCTGCAGGGCTGGGTGGGTGGGTGGGTGAGGCTCACTAGCCAGCAGACAGGTTGGAATGGCTGCTATCACTGTGTCCGGCACCCACTACCCTGCCAGACTCAAACTCCATAGGGCTGGGATGGATCGTAGAAATAGACCTATTGAAACAGTTTAAGTCATTGACTTGTATAGGAATGTCTATTCTAGTAATTCTATGGGATGGACAGACTAGATCTGCTCCCAGACAACTAGCTAGTTGACACTCAGAGTCTAGGACAAAGCTGGATGGACACGGACCGAGAGCAGTAGGCTTATAAATAGGACTTCTAAACAGCGATTTTTTTTTTTACATGTGTTTTTTTATTTCACCTTTATTTAACCAGGAAGGTCAGTTGAGAACAAGTTCTCATTTACAACTGTGATCTGGCCAAGATAAAGCAAAGCAGTGCAACACAAACACAGAGTTACACATGGAATAAACAAACATACAGTCAATAACACAATAGAAAAGTCTATATACAGTGTGTGCAAATGAGGTAAGAAAAGGGAGGTAATGCAATAAATAGGCCATAGTGGCGAAATATTTACAATTTAGCAATTAAACACTGGAGTGATAGATGTGCAGAAGATGAAAGTGCAAGTAGATACTGGGGTGCAAAGGAGCAAAAAAAAAAAAACAGTATGGGGATGAGGTAGTTGGATGGGCTGTTACAGATGGGCTATGCACAGGTGCAGTGATATGTGAGCTGCTTTGACAGCTGGTGCTTAAAGTTAGAGAGATATGAGTCTCCAACTTCAGTGATTTTTGCAATTCTTCCAGTCATAGGCAGCAGAGAACTGGAAGGAAAGGTGGCCAAAGGAGGAATTGGCTTTGGTGGTGACCAGTGAAATATACCTGCTGGAGAGCGTGCATGGGTGGGTGCTGCTATGGTGACCAGTGCACTGAGATAAGGCGGGGCTTTACCTAGCAAAGACTTGTAGATGACCTGGAGCCAGTGGGTTTGGCGATGGAATATGAAGCGAGGGCCAGCCAACAAGAGCGTACAGGTCGCAGTGGTGGGTAGTATATGGGGCTTTGGTGACAAAACAGTGATAGACTGCATCCAGTTTGTTGAGTAGAGCGTTTTTGTAAATGACACTGACGAAGTCAAGGATCGGTAGAATAGTCAGTTTTACGAGGGTATGTTTGGCAGCATGAGTGAAGGATGCTTTGTTGCAAAATAGGATACTGATTCTAGATTTAATTTTGGATTGGAGATGCTTAATGTGAGTCTGGAAGGAGAGTTTACAGTCTAACCAGACACATAGGTATTTGTAGATGTCCACATATTCTAAGTCAGAACCGTCCAGAGAAGTGATGCTGGACGGGCGGGCACGTGCAGGCAGTGATCGGTTGAAGTGCATGCATTTAGTTTAACTTGCATTTAAGAGCAGTTGGAGGCCACGGAAGGAGAGTTGTATGGCATTGAAGCTCGTCTGGAGGTTAGTTAACACAGTGTCCAAAGAAGGGCAAGAAGTATACAGAAGGGTGTCTTCTGCATAGAGGTGGATCAAATAATCACCAGCAGCAAGAGCGATGTATACAGAGAAGAGTCGGTACGAGAATTGAACCCTGTAGCACCACCATAGAGACTGCCAGAGGTCCGGAGAACAGGCCCTCCGATTTGACACACTGAACTCTGTCTGAGAAGTAGTTGGTGAACCAGGCGAGGCAGTCATTTGAGAAACCAAGGCTGCTGAGTCTGCCGATAAGAATGTGGTGAATGACAGGGTCGATAGCCTTGGCCAGGTCGATGAATACAGCTGCACAGTATTGTCTCTTATCGATGGCAGTTATGATATGGTTTAGGACCTTGAGCGTGATAGATATAGGTCTGTAACAGTTTGGATCTAGAGTGGCTCAGACGATACGAAAGAGAGGTTGAACAGGCTAGTAATAGGGGATGCAACAATTGCAGCGGATCATTTTCGAAAGAGAGGGTCCAGATTGTCTAGCCTGGCTGATTTGTAGGGATCCAGATTTCGCAGCTCTTTCAGAACATCAGCTATCTGGATTTGGGTGAAGGAGAAATGGGGGGGGGGGGGGGGGGCTGTTGAAAGGGGTAGGGGAAGATGGGTGAAGTGCTTTCTGGTGAATGGGTAAAGAATTGTGGCTTTAAGCGAAGCTACTTGACAGCCAGCTACTCAGTCAAGTTGTACAAATGTAGCTTGGTGGATCTTTAGATTGATGTTAAGTGGAAGGGATGTCTGTTTATAGTGGAAGAAAACAGAACATTATAATCCTGTTTACTTACGTCAGCTATTGTGCTGCTTGCTGCGTGTCTGTCAATCTCAGTGATGATGTTGATGCATTACCTAACCATATTACATCACGCAATCATGACTTACAGCACAATAAGTGGGGACAAAATGGTTCTGTAATACCTAGACATGATCTGCGAAGCAATCTAAGGATTCTTTGAAATGAGGTTACCCAATGTACTGGGCGCACAATCAAGTCCAGTCTATTTCTATCATAATAGGCTGATTGCAAGTCTTCCAAGTGCCACAGAAGCCAATACGGCCCCGGAAAGAGTCCCAAATGGCACCCTATTTCCCTATGTAGTGCACACATTAAGGGCCCTGGTCAAAAGAAGCGCACTAAAAAGGGAATAGGGTGTCATTTGGGATGCGGCCCCGGTATCAATGCAGTCGTCTTTGTCCCATTCACTCGCCCCTACTCTGTACCCTTCATTATCAGTCGTGGTGAAAACAAGATGGCTGTTGTTAGAATCAACACCAGTGTCAGCTCTGAGCTTGGCCCTGGCATAACCCAGGCACGGGGAGACGCAGTGTCAAACACACAGTCTGTTTATTTAGTGCAGTATCGCTGCTTTGTGCACACACACATGATGACCATCCAAAAGGCATCAACTGTTTGATTTGCTACATTTCCCTCCTCCTGAACCTCTTGTATACATGCATTACTCTGACTTGGCAAAATCACACACCCTAAGATGTGAGAGTGTGTGTAAGAAAATTTAAAAAATGGAACACGAAAAACATAGTGTCTTCGGAAAGTATTCACACTACTGGATTTATTCCACATTTTGTTGAGTTACAGTCTACATTTAAAAAGGTATTATATTGAGATGTTGGGTCACTGGCCCACACACACACGCACACACATAATGGAATTATGTTTTTAGAAATAGTTACAAATTAATTAAAAATTAAAATCTGAAATGTATTTAACACCTTTGTTATGGCAAGCCTAGATATGTTCAGGAGTACAAATTTGCTTAACAAGTCAAATAATAGGTTTGCATGCAATAAAAGTGTAGAGGATCGGACCCTTTTTCTCAACACTGACGTTAGTGGAAATGTGAAATTAATGTAGGAGAACACATTATATATGGTGAAATATAACCTGTTCCATCAGCTTTGAAATGCAAGGGAAATGCCATTATATCACTTAGGAGTCTAGATGTAATTTAGATTGTAGTGTATGTGCAAAGTTTTACTGATCCAATGAACCATTGCATTACTGTTCAAAGTCTGGTCAATTTATATATTTTCAAGTACATAACTATAGAGAACATACACAAATGATATGGTAATAATCACGTGTGTAGGGGTGGGGGGGCAGACACAGCAGGGGTTCAAACTGTAGAACGGATTTTATCAAACAAAACTATGCTACATTTGATCTCTGGGACCCTCAGGATGACAAATCAGAGCAAGATTACTCAATGTAAGTACATTATTTACCTTCAGAGGTGAATGTATCAAACCAGTTGTTGTTGTGTACTCTCCTCAAACAATAGCATGTTTTTTTCACTGTAATAGCTACTGTAAAATTGTACAGTGCAGTTAGATTAGCAAGAATTTAAGCTTTCCTCCCATATAAGACATGGACATTTTCTTGTTACTTACAACGTCATGCTAATCACATTAGCACATGTTAGCTCAACAGTGGGAAGGACACCGATCCCGTAGAGGTTAACAGGATTTCTGAATGACAACCTAATCTCTGTAGCACACGCATACAATTATCTGTAAGGTCCCTCAGTCGAGCAGTGCATTTCAAACACAGATTCAACCACAAAGACCAAGGAAGTTTTCCAATGCCTCGCAAGGGCGGCACATATTGGTAGATGGGTAAAAATAAAAAGCAGACATTGAATATCCCTTGGAGTATGGTGAAATTCTTACTTACACTTTGGACGGTGTATCAATACACCCAGTCACTACAAAGACACAGGTGTCTTTTCTAACTCAATTGCCAGAGAGGAAGGAAACTGGACAGATATTTCACAATGAGGCCAATGTTTGAAACAGAGTTTAATGGCTGTGACAGGAGAAAACTGAGGATGTCTCAACAACATTGGAGTTACTCCACAACAATAACCTAAATAAGTGAAAAGAAGGAAGCCTGTATAGAATAAAAATATTCCAAAACATGTATCCTGTTTCCAATAAGGCACTAAAGCAAAACTGCAAAAAAAAGTTAGCTTCATGTCTTGAATAAAAAGAGTTACCTTTGGGGCAAATCCAACACAGTGTCACTGAGTACCACTTAATATTTTCAAGCAGGGTGCCGGCTGCATCATGTTATGGGTATGCTCGTCATTGGCAAGGACTAGGGAGTATTGTAGGATAAAAATAATACAGCTAACACAGGCAAAATCCTTGAGGAAAACATGGTCCAGTCTGCTTTCCAACAGACACTAGGAGACAAATTCACCTTTCAGCAGGACAAACCTAATACACAAGGCCAAATATACACTGGAGTTGCTTACCAAGACCACATTGAATGTTCCCGAGTGGCCTAGCTACAGTTTGGACTTAAATTTGCTTGCAAATCTATGGCAAGACTTGAAAATGGCTGTCTAGTAATGACAGAGCTTGAATAATTTTCAAAAGAATAATGTGCAAATATTGTAAAATCCAGGTGTGTAAAGCTCTTAGAGACTTAGCCAGAAAGACTCGCAGCTGTAATCACTGCCAAAGGTGATTCTAACATGTATTGACTCAGGGGGTTGAATACTTGTGTAATCAAGATATACAGTGCCTACGGAAAGTATTCAGACCTCTTGACTTGTTTCACTTTGTTACGTTACAGCCTTATTCTAAAATGAATGAAATAAATACACCTCAGCAATTTACACACAATACAAAGTGAAAAAAGGTTTTAGTATTTTTTCAAATTTAGAAAAAAATAAATAACTTATTCACATTCAGACCCTTTGCTATGAGACTCAAAATTGACCTCAGGTGCATCCTGTTTCCATTGATCATCCTTGAGATGTTTCTACAATTTGATTGGAGTCAACCTGTGGTAAATTCAATTGATTGGACATGATTTAGAAAGGCACACACACAAACCGACAGACCTGTCTATATAAGGTGTGCCACGGTTGTAGTGTCATCCCCAAGAAGACTCGAGGCTGTAATTGCTGGCGGAGGTGCTTCAACAAGGTACTGAGTAAACGGTCTGAACACTTATGTAAAATGTGATACTGCAGTTCATTTTTAATTCATTTGCAAACATTTAATACAAGTTTTTGCTTTGTCATTGTGGGGTTGTGTGTTGATTGATGAGGAAAAAACGATTTAAATCTATTTTAGAATAAGGCTAACGTAACAAAATCTGGGAAAAGTAAAGGGGTCTGAATACTTCCAAACACACTGTATTAGTGTTTAATTTTGTATAATTAAAAAATATATATATTTTTTTTAAGTTAGACATTTTCTTCAACGTTGACTTGAGTATTTTGTTTAGATCCTTGACAATTAAATCAATTTTAATCCCACCATGTAACACAACAAATGATGAAAAAGTGGATGAGTGTGAATACTTTTTGAAGGCACTGTACTTAATATCTGCCTGCACTCATGTTTCCAGCTCCATCATGGACAAGCAAAAAACTCAACTGCACTCTGTGCATCGTCAATGGGCATGGATAAGGCAGACAACGTTGCGGCGGGCCTTGTCTCTTCACTTTGTTCACGGGTAAAGAAATGTCATCATTCACGTGTCAAGCAAGCACTCCCTTTGCTCCCTCTATACAAAAAAATACAGTTGAAGTCGGAAGATTACATACACTTAGGTTGGAGTCATTAAAACTCATTTTCAACCACATTTCTTGTTAACAAACTATAGTTTTGGCATGTCGGTTAGGACATCTACTTTGTGCATGACACAAGTCATTTTTCCAACAATTGTTTACAGACAGATTATTTCACTGTATCACAATTCCAGTGGGTCAGAAGTTTACATACACTAAAGTTGACTGTGCCTATGAACAGCTTGGAAAATTCCAGAAAATTATGACCTGAAAGGCCGCTCAGCAAGGAAGAAGCCACTGCTCCAAAACCGCCATAAAAAAAAGACAGACTATAGTTTGCAACTGCACATGGGGACCAAGATCGTACTTTTTGGAGAAATGCCACATCTCAAGACATCAGTCAGGAAGTTAAAGCTTGGTCGCAAATGGGTCTTCCAAATGGACAATGACCCCAAACATACTTCCAAAGCTGTGGAAACATGGCTTAAGGACAACAAAGTCAAGGTATTGGAGTGGCCATCACAAAGCCCTCAATCCTATAGAAAACTGAAAAAGCGTGTGCGAGCAAGGAGGCCTACAAACCTGACTCCGTTACACCAGCTCTGTCAGGAGGGATGGGCCAAAATTCACCCAACTTATTGTGGGAAGCTTGTGGAAGGCTATCCAAAACATTTGACCCAAGTGAAAAAATGAAAAGGCAATACTACCAAATACTAATTGAGTGTATGTAAACTTGTGACCCACTGGGAATGTGATGAAAGAAAAATATATAATTCTCTACTATTATTCTGACATTTCACATTCTTAAAATAAAGTGGTGACTAACTGACCTTAGTCAATTTCTTACTAGGATTAAATGTCAGGAATTGTAAAAAACATAGTAAATGTATTTGGCTAAGGTGCATGTAAACCTCTGACTTCAACTGTATAAAAAATGCGAGAACCAGAAAATGCTGCTTATCTAACCAAGATGGCTGGTGGCAGCAGTGCTGGTTTATATTGGAGCAGACCAGAGAGCCCGGCGCGTCTGTTGGTGATAGAACATGCGCCTCCTACCGCAATGGTACATCAAGATAGGACTTACAGAACCAAATTAGGTTATTTCTTCTGGTTTTTCCCTCCTTTCATGACCATTTTCGTAATAATTATTCACAGTTAGTATACCTCTCGCTTTTTCATATCAATAACTGCTGCAGTCCAGTAGTAAAATCCCAAATGTTTGTCTTCCACTTTTTAATGGGGCAAAGGTTAACCAACCCACTCACCTTGTGCACACCCTCAATCACACAGAACAAGAGGATCACTATACACAGCTCTGCACTGCCTACAGTACAATGTGTCAAACATCATGCAAAACAACTCAAAATCACTTTACATAACCATTGGGAAATGGCTTGCGTTGGGAAGAAGGCCTGTCTGTGACATCCATGTACTGTAGAAAAGCTAACTTCGCTATCATGCTTTTCACATCTTGACCTATATCATACAATATTATCTTAGGTTTAGATTCCACCTTATATGGTGGGCATATAGAACGGACAGGTAAGCCGGTATCATCTCTGTACAGATACAGACGGGTATTGAAGAAAGCCTGTTGTTGACTGACTTCTAAACTGAATATGGAGGTCAGACAAGCGCTATTAACCCGTGCCGCCTCCTTGCCCTCTCCCTGCTCCGGTGGGTGCCATCCAAGTGGCACAACAATGTAAACGATGGTCTTAGGACAAACTACCAGATTTGTTAAGTCAAAACATAGTGAATTTGGAGATGATTTCCTAGACTATCTACTCGACTCACAATCATAGAATTCAAATTATATGGTTTTAACACAATGGTTCTCACCTATGACAATCTTCACTGAAAGTAAGCTTTGGGGCAAGAAATACAAATGGTGGGGAACTCAAGGGAACATTTAATCAAATCATCTCACAACAGGTGGAGGCATTCCTTTTCCCTACGGCCTGTCCTTCAACAGACAAAAGATTACGTAAAAGCCAATCAGTAACATACAATGCATTTGGAAAGTATTCAGACCCATTTACTTTTTCCACATTTTGTTACGTTACAGCCTTATTTTAAAATACCCCATAATGACAAAGCAAAAACTGTTTTTTTTAGAAAATTAAGTAAATATCACATTTACATAAGTATTCAGACCCTTTACTCAGTACTTTGTTGAAGCACCTTTGGCAGCGATTACAGCCTTGAGTCTTCTTGAGTATGGCACTACAAGCTTGGCATACCTGTATTTGAGGAGTTTTACCAATTCTTCTCTGCAGATCTTCTCAAACTCTTCCAGGTTGGATACAGAGCGTCGCTGCACAGCTATTTTCAGGTCTCTCCAGAGACTCCAGTCTCTGGTCCGGTGCACTCAAGGACATTCAGAGACTTGTCCCGAAACCACTCCTGCATCGTCTTGGCTGTGTGCTTAGGGCCATTCTCCTGTTGGAAGGTGAACCTTCGCCCCCCAGTCAGCGGTCCTGAGCGCTCCGGAGCAAGTTTTCATCAAGAATCTCACGGCACTTTTCTCCGTTCATCTTTCCCTCGATCCTGACTAGTCTCTCAGTCCTTGCCGCTGAAAAACATCCCCACAGCATGATGCTGTCACTACCATGCTTCCCGTAGGGATGGTGCCAGGTTTCCTCCAGATGTGACACTTGGCATTCAGGCCAAAGAGTTCAATCTTGGTTTCATCAGACCAGATAATCTTGTTTCACATGGTCCGAGTGTCCTTTTAGGTGCCTTTTAGCAAACTCCAAGTGGGCTGTCATGTGCCGTTTACTTAGGAGTGGCCTCTGTCTGGCCACTCTACCGTAAAGGCCTGATTGGTGGAGTGCTGCAGAGATGGTTGTCCTTTTGGAAGGTTCTCCCATCTCCACAGAGGAACTCTGGAGCTCTATCAGAGTCACCACCCTGACCAAGGCCTTTTCCCCCGAATGCACAGTGTGGCTGGGTGGCCAGCTCTAGGAAGAGCCTTGGTGGTGGATGATGGAGGCCACTGTGTTCTTGCGGACCTTCAATGCCCTCAGAACAGCCTCAATTCATCGGGGCATGGACTCTACAAAGTGTTGAAAGTGTTCCACGGGGATGCTTGCCAATGTTATCACCAAATACTTCCCACAGTTGTGTCAAGCTGGTTGGAAGTCCTTTGGGTAGTGGATCATTCTTGATACACACGGGAAACTATTGAGTGTGAAAAACGCATCAGTATTGCAACTCTTGACACAAACCGGTGCACCTGGCACCCATTACCACAGGGTTCCTGAACCTTTTCACTCAGGCCACCCTTCCAGCATTGGGGAACATTTTGCGCCACCCCTGTGTGCGTGCCACATTTATTTCTATGGGCACAAGCATGGTTCATGACACAAAACTATTCACACCCCCCTGGTTGGCGGAGAGAAAATGTTGCCGGTTTAAAGCCTATTTCAAGCAATTCTACCCATTTTGGCATGGGCTGCAGAGAACATTCTACATTTTGCAATGTATAATGTGTATTCATGTGACATTTCAGTGACTACAACATTACAAATAAAATCTATGGGCTAAAAAACATTAGCTGACATGGGTTAGTTGATCCAGACATTTCTTACACGTTATAAAAGCTCTCGAATGTATGCAATGACTGACCAGACAAGAGGAACAGATGATGCACTACCCAATTTTGAAAGTGCACCTTGTGCATTCTACTATTACAACTTTCAAGAGTATTATGGAAGCCAGGTTGAGTTGCAAAAAATTAAATACAACACAGTTTGGGAACCACTGCACTACCATGCCCCCGGTTCAAAGGCACTTAAATATTTTGTCTTGCCAATTCACCCTCAATGGCACAGATACAGTGGGGCAAAAAAGTATTTAGTCAGCCACCAATTGTGCAAGTTCTCCCACTTAAAAAGATGAGAGAGGTCTGTAATTTTCATCATAGGTACACTTCAACTATGACAGACAAAATGAGAAAGTAAAATCCAAAAAATCCCATTGTAGGATTTTTAATGAATTTATTTGCAAATTATGGTGGGAAATAAGTATTTGGTCAATAACAAAAGTTTCTCAATACTTTGTTATATACCCTTTGTTGGCATTGACAGAGGTCAAACGTTTTCTGTAAGTCTTCACAAGGTTTTCACACGCTGTTGCTGGTATTTTGGCCCATTCCTCCATGCAGATCTCCTCTAGAGCAGTGACGTTTTGGGGCTGTTGCTGGGCAACACAGACTTTCAACTCCCTCCAAAGATTTTATATGGGGTTGAGATCTGGAGACTGGCTAGGCCACTCCTGGACCTTGAAATGCTTCTTACGAAGCCACTCCTCGTTGCACGGGCAGTGTGTTTGGGATCATTGTCATGCTGAGAGACCCAGCCACGTTTCATCTTCAATGCCCTTGACTGATGGAAGGAGGTTTTCACTCAAAATCTTACGATACATGGCCCCATTCATTCTTTCCTTTACACGGATCCGTCACCCTGGTCCCTTTGCAGAAAAACAGCCCGAAAGCATGATGTTTCCATCCCCATGCTTCACAGTAGGTATGGTGTTATTTGGATGCAACTCAGCATTCTTTGTCCTCCAAACACAAGTTGAGTTTTTACCAAAAAGTTATATTTTGGTTTCATCTGACCATATGACATTCTCCCAATCTTCTTCTGGATCATCCAAATGCTCTCTAGCAAACTTCAGACGGGCCTGGACATGTACTGGCTTAAGCAGGGGGACACGTCTGGCACTGCAGGATTTGAGTCCCTGGCGGCGTAGTGGGTTACTGATGGTAGGCTTTGTTACTTTGGTCCCAGCTCTCTGCAGGTCATTCACTAGGTCCCCCCGTGTGGTTCTGGGATTTTTCTTCACCGTTCTTGTGATCATTTTGACCCCACGGGGTGAGATCTTGCGTGGAGCCCCAGATCGAGGGAGATTATCAGTGGTCTTGTATGTCTTCCATTTCCTAATATTTGCTCCCACAGTTGATTTCTTCAAACCAAACTGCTTACCTATTGCAGATTCAGTCTTCCCAGCCTGGTGCAGGTCTACAATTTTGTTTCTGGTGTCCTTTGACAGCTCTTTGGTCTTGGCCATAGTGGAGTTTGGAGTGTGACTGTTTGAGGTTGTGGACAGGTGTCTTTTATACTGATAAGAAGTTCAAACAGGTGCCATTAATACAGGTAACGAGTGGAGGACAGAGAAGCCTCTTAAAGAAGAAGTTACAGGTCTGTGAGAGCCAGAAATCTTGCTTGTTTGTAGGTGACCAAATACTTATTTTCCACCATAATTTGCAAATAAATTCATTTAAAAAATCCTACAATGTGATTTTCTGGATTTTTTTTCTCATTTTGTCTGTCATAGTTGAAGTGTACCTATGATGAAAATTACAGGCATCTCTCATATTTTTAAGTGGGAGAACTTGCACAATTTTTTGCCCCACTGTACACAAACCATGTCTCAACTCTCTCAAGGTTAAAGAAGGATTTTAAGCCTGTCTCCTCCCCTCCATCTACACTGATATAAATATATTTAACAAGTTGCATGAATAAGGGATCATAGCTTTCACCTGGTCAGTCTATGTCATGGAAAGAGCAGGTGTTGTTAATGTTTTGTACACAGCATATAGGCTACAGCATGCAAGTACACAATATAACTAATAGGAGAAGAGAGGTGACAACGCATGACAAAAAAATCTTTCAGCTAAAATTGTTTGACATCGTTTCCAGTCGGGAATAAATTCACTTGGTACGTCTGCTTCACTTACCGAAAATCTCCCCGTTTTTGGCATACTCTGTCACCAAGTAGAGCATGTTCTTGGTCTCCATTACCTGTGAAAAAGGGAAGGAAACAATGAGTAAGCAATAATCACAGAGCAAAACAGATTAAGGCCAACCTCAGCAATGACCTTGGTGCTGTTAAGATGTAAATTCATCTGATAATCCTCGTGCATAGATTCCTGGAAGTATTAGGCTGGCTGACGTGGGTGTACTGAGAACAGCAGAACAGTCTTAAATGAAAGGATCATAAAAGAACAAATTAATTCATACAAACTTGCATTGATCAGCAGAGTAAATGTTGCAAATGTCACACCGTAAACGCTCATATATGATGCTCACAGCAAAAAAAGAATGCTTTATTTTTTTGGAATTACAAAAATGACACAAATATGGAACACATGAGAGAATGGGAACGAAGTTCTGGTTGAACGGCTCCGCTATTCCCAGTAGAGAGAGGGTACTGATACTGCCAGAGGTGTGTGTGGGAGTACACCAGGGCAGCATCCCAAATGGCACACTATTCCCTATGTGCACAGCATCCCAAATGGCACACTGTTCCCTATGTGCACTTCTTTTTGACCAGGGACCTATGGGAAGTAGTGCACCACATTGGGAATAGGATGCCATTTGGGACGTGACCTAGAATTAGCCAAAGAAAACAAAGGGATGAATAGAGATAAAAAAATATATAAAACACATTATTTATTATTAACACAAACGCATCAGATACATTCACATAGAAATCCCACAAAGTGGTTATTTCATGTAAATTCCCATCTGGGCTAACTTACCCTTTACTCTGCACCATTTCTGACCAATATGCCCCTGTCTCCATGACTTTACCAAAAACCCTGTAGGGATAATCAATGTCACTTATCCCAGTGCTTTCCATAACATGCCGATCACATGGCACTTACTATCCAAATTCTGTCACAGTACTTGGTCAATGATGCAAATGGAGAAATTACATGGATTGTTATCCCATGCAAATGTCAACATTATAGCCTACAACTTCTCTGTGTTGTTGAGAATGCTTGATGGGGACAAATAGGCCATATATTGATGAAGGTGGGGATGAGGAGTTCATTGGAAACAGTGAAGAGCTGTGTATGTGACATTGGGAAACTTGGGCCTCTGAGTCCGCTGAGGGGGCATCCTGTGAAGCAAAGACAAACTGAACAGGAGGGGGGGGGGGGGGGGGGGGGTTGGTTGTTTGGAGATGAGAGCCGATGCCAAGTCTACTGCCCTCTGTTTATGAGGCCTGAAAGGAAATGACTAATTGACCCATGCCGTTTGTATGGAAGAGCTGTTGGAAATAATGATACACTGTGATTACACAGCAAAGCCTGGACCAGAGTAATTTGGTTGTGTAATAATAATTAACTGCTATTCACATTCCCAACGACCAAAGTGACCTAAAGTCTTATGTAAGAAAAGTGAAGTCTGGGGTGGGATTTTCGGGATGACTGGTAGAGGACCTCCTGATTGTGGCGCTTGACAGCTGAACATTGCTGCTCCCCCCCACTGCTATTAACACGAGAGCCTGAACCCTACAATACAGTTTGTGTGAAATTTTGTTAAGCACCTTGACACGTTGCTTGGTTGGTTAGTTATTAACTCCGTCAGACGTCAGTTCTGATATCTATGAAGGTCTAGGACTGTGAAGGCCAGGTAGATTGGAGATGTTTGCTCACCCATTAGAAAATGTCCTGAATGACCATAGGCATTGCACATTTATACAAAAACCCAGGAGGAACAAATAAAAATGGATTATATTTTGTATACTGGTGTTTTAAAAAGGAGAGGTTTACCTGGTACAACTTGATGATGTGCGGGTGGTCCAACATTTTCATGATCTGTACCTCCCGGTAGATCTTCTCCAGGTTCACAGCATCTAGTTGGCTCTTGTCGATGATTTTAATGGCAACCTGTAGAACACAGAATACAGTGATGAGTCCCTGGACAAAACGTTCAAAAGGATTCCCTTGAGGTCTTTTTTGTGTAAAGGAATAATAATAATAATAATAATAATAATAAATATATTTTTTTTTATGTGTAGGCATACATTTTAAAGTGTTGCTTAGACTGAGGCAGATAATTCTAAGAAAGTACAAAGGCAAAAGTGGTAAGCAGTAGGCCTAGCTCTCCCTAATATAATTCCACAGCACTCTTAAGTTCTTGCGAGGCGAGCACAGACAATAAAACTCAAACGCTATCCTTTGCACAAAAAACTGTTTGCTAGGGGAAATCATAAACAGCTTTTATATTCTGTCATCCACACTGGGTGAGAGGTAAGGGGGGCAGACACGAGCAGAAGCTGCTGGAAAACAGGCAATTTCTTCATCCTTGCAAGAGTTGATTAAGAGTGTCCATGTCATGATAACATGCAATATCCCAAGCCTCGCTCTCTCATAAACAGCATTTCATCACCACCAGGACTTGAAGAGATCCAAGTGTCTGCAAGCCAAGCTCTGGACTAAACGAAAACGGGTGGAGGCCTTTAAATCATTCTACTCTAATCTTACCCAATACAATGCTTGATTACATCCATATCACAGCACTTAATGCTCCCTCCCTCTTCGTTATGAACAGAAGACATGTCCATCTTGATCACACCTACATCATTGCACAAAATGGTACGCGTTCAACATTCACCTCCTGCTACCATTTCTGTCAAGCCGTCTACGCATATTGTTTGACGCATACGTTCAATATTTCCAATGTATGCATCACACAGAAGGCACCGCAACTGCCTCTGCAAGGCAAACGCAGTGTTCCATTGGAAATGAATGTACTTCTGGTGTACCAAAACACAAAGACGCTTTCGGAGTAATGAGGCGTTAGGCCTACTGCCAGCCCCTACAAGGAGGTCAAGTAAGGTCGGGGGCATTCTTGAACTGAGGACCTACTGATCACAAGATCACTAAGACGATATGAGTAACGAGAGAGATTTTAAATCTTGAAAAGTCAAGAATCCAGGACAGTGGGCTGCTGCTAATACCATACAGTGCCTTGCGAAAGTATTCGGCCCCCTTGAACTTTGCGACCTTTTCCCACATTTCAGGCTTCAAACATGAAGATATAAAACTGTATTTTTTGTGAAGAATCAACAACAAGTGGGACACAATCATGAAGTGGAACGACATTTATTGGATATTTCAAACTTTTTTAACAAGTCAAAAACTGAAAAATTGGGCGTGCAAAATTATTCAGCCCCCTTACTTTCAGTGCAGCAAACTCTCTCCAGAAGTTCAGTGAGGATCTCTGAATGATCCAATGTTGACCTAAATGACTAATGATGATAAATACAATCCACCTGTGTGTAATCAAGTCTCCGTATAAATGCACCTGCACTGTGATAGTCTCAGAGGTCCGTTAAAAGCGCAGAGAGCATCATGAAGAACAAGGAACACACCAGGCATGTCCGAGATACTGTTGTGAAGAAGTTTAAAGCCGGATTTGGATACAAAAAGATTTCCCAAGCTTTAAACATCCCAAGGAGCACTGTGCAAGCGATAATATTGAAATGGAAGGAGCATCAGACCACTGCAAATCTACCAAGACCTGGCCGTCCCTCTAAACTTTCAGCTCATACAAGGAGAAGACTGATCAGAGATGCAGCCAAGAGGCCCATGATCACTCTGGATGAACTGCAGAGATCTACAGCTGAGGTGGGAGACTCTGTCCATAGGACAACAATCAGTTGTATATTGCACAAATCTGGCCTTTATGGAAGAGTGGCAAGAAGAAAGCCATTTCTTAAAGATATTCATTAAAAAGTGTTGTTTAAAGTTTGCCACAAGCCACCTGGGAGACACACCAAACATGTGGAAGAAGGTGCTCTGGTCAGATGAAACCAAAATTGAACTTTTTGGCAACAATGCAAAACGTTATGTTTGGCGTAAAAGCAACACAGCTGAACACACCATCCCCACTGTCAAACATGGTGGTGGCAGCATCATGGTTTGGGCCTGCTTTTCTTCAGCAGGGACAGGGAAGATGGTTAAAATTGATGGGAAGATGGATGGAGCCAAATACAGGACCATTCTGGAAGAAAACCTGATGGAGTCTGCAAAAGACCTGAGACTGGGACGGAGATTTGTCTTCCAACAAGACAATGATCCAAAACATAAAGCAAAATCTACAATGGAATGGTTCAAAAATAAACATATCCAGGTGTTAGAATGGCCAAGTCAAAGTCCAGACCTGAATCCAATCGAGAATCTGTGGAAAGAACTGAAAACTGCTGTTCACAAATGCTCTCCATCCAACCTCACTGAGCTCGAGCTGTTTTGCAAGGAGGAATGGGAAAAAATTTCAGTCTCTCGATGTGCAAAACTGATAGACATACCCCAAGCGACTTAC
Source organism: Oncorhynchus mykiss (assembly GCF_057628025.1). Classification (NCBI taxonomy): domain Eukaryota; kingdom Metazoa; phylum Chordata; class Actinopteri; order Salmoniformes; family Salmonidae; genus Oncorhynchus; species Oncorhynchus mykiss. The sequence goes on from NC_143048.1 coordinate 5,216,942, forward strand.
AGCTGTAATCGCAGCAAAAGGTGGCGCTACAAAGTATTAACTTAAGGGGGCTGAATAATTTTGCACGCCCAATTTTTCAGTTTTTGATTTGTTAAAAAAGTTTGAAATATCCAATAAATGTCGTTCCACTTCATGATTGTGTCCCACTTGTTGTTGATTCTTCACAAAAAAATACAGTTTTATATCTTTATGTTTGAAGCCTGAAATGTGGCAAAAGGTTGCAAAGTTCAAGGGGGCCGAATACTTTCGCAAGGCACTGTATCCAAGCGGTAAACACTAAACAGGGGCTGACGGTTTTGCTTTGCAATAACTAGTTATGTACAGAGTAGCCCCATAATGGACTAAAGGAGCCTAACGATACTCATTATAATCAAAGGACCTAAAAATATTCTAGTTAAAGGGGAAATGGCTTAGGAAGCCAAAACAGACAAATACTCCAACTAAATGTGAATTGATTCTCAAATGCGGTACGGTTATAGAAGCATAAATCCCCCTACTTTCAAATCACATCAAAATAATTCCAATTCCACAAACGCAAAAAGCACACATATACTCTACACAGTTTTAACACAGTTGCAGCCAACGGTATTTTTCATTGACAACACGTTTGTGGCATATGTCTTCTGATTACATACAGGTGTGGAGACGCATATACAGTACCATTCAAAAGTTTGGACACCTACTCATTCAAGGGTTTTTCTTTATTTTTAATATTCTCTACATTATAGAATAATAGTGAAGACATCAAAACTATGAAATAACACATATGGAATCATGTAGTAGCCCAAAAAAGTGTTAAAATATATTTGTAAGCTATGTAACCTATTATTAAATAATGGCTATAAAGATACTTTTAGATTTGTATCATTTAGATAGAATATTGATTAACCACGACATTGATTTTGAGGTATGAAGACTTATTATAAAATTAAATGAAACTGTTCCACGAAAATGTGCATCTGAAAAATCACAACTGGCACGCAGATCAGTAGAAATGGTACGATAACTTGACACTCCAAATGGAAAAGGTTGCCGACCGCTGGTGAAGCCTATTACCAGCAACTTCAGGAGTGCTGGTTCTTCTGGTTAGGCTATAGTGATCTCTGGCTCCCTGTTTTTTTGTAATTTGTATGTATTTTTAAATCGCAATCCCTAAAGCGTCAGACAAGCTCAGTAGCCTATGTATAGTTGATTTTATTCAAATATAGGGTGTGTGTCTATATATGGAAACATTTGCCACCATCTGGATGTCACCTTGACATGCCAATTAGCTAGCGTAACGAGTTTGTATCGAGGTTCTTCCCACTGTTTCGCTTCACCGGGCAGATGTATCATGTTGCTGGCAGCAGCTAACGTAGCCAATTTGTTCCATCCCACTTGATTATATTTTGAGTAGGATAGCAGCCTACACAAAAAATAACTTGTAGTATTGGTAGTCACCGTGATACAGTCTACTGCTCAATGAGAGTTTGCAATGCAAGCAGGCAACACAACATCACCAGGCACAGTGTGTCCTTAGTTCCTGCTTGCCGGCTAATGCCGAGCCCTGCTGTCCTGCAGTAAGGAGAGGGAAGTAGCTAGATTGTGTGGCCAATATCATGCCAGGATGACAGCTAAAGCACATTTATTGTAGGGATTTTCACCGAAAATGTACAACTACGGCATTAATATCTACATAAAAATAAACAATTACCCCGATAGAAATGGAATGACTCTCTCAAGTCCCAACTTTGGCAGACAAGTTTCTAATTCTCATTGAACTCACAAGAATAAATTAGCTAGCTGGTGAGTGCTCATTAGCACAACTGACTGAACCGAATCCGTTCGTCCCCATTCAACCCTTGCTGCATGACGTGCGTCATACATTTTGGGCACCTGGCGTCTCCGTATAGCCTCTCCCAGTGCCCTACCTGTGCCAATTACCTAGCTACAGTACCAGTTAAAAGTTCGGACACACCTATTCATTCAAGGGTTTTTCTTTATTTTTACTATTTTCTACTTTGTAGAATAATAGTGAAGACATCAACACTATGAAATAACACATATGGAATCATGTAGTAACCAAAAAATCCAATCAAATTTTATTGGTCACATACATGTGTTTAGCAGATGTTAATGCAGGTGTAGAGAAATACTTGTGTGAAACAAATCTAAATATATTTTATATTCTTCAAAGTAGCCACCCTTTGCCTTGATGACAGCTTTGCACACTTTAGGCATTCTCTCAACCAGCTTCACCTGGAATGCTTTTCCAACAGTCTTGGAGGAGGTCCCACATATGCTGAGCACTTGTTGGCCGCTTACTTCCTTCTATGAATAATCAAGTACGTGTCCTCCCTCCAGATTGACAGGAGCGCTCCAAACAAAAAGACAATTAATAAATTGACAACTCGTAAATGGAATTAAATCATAATTTTAATCACAAGTGTAGTCTACTGTAGGTTGTGCACTCTAAAAACAACGTGTCCACACCTACAATAACAATGGTAAGACTAGAATAATAATACACTGCTCAAAACATAAAGGGAACACTTAAACAACACAATGTAACTCCAAGTCAATCACACTTCTGTGAAATCAAACTGTCCACTTAGGAAGCAACACTGATTGACAATACATTTCACATGCTGTTGTGCAAATGATATAGACAACAGGTGGAAATTGTAGGCAATTAGCAAGACACCCTCAATAAAGGAGTGGTTCTGCAGGTGCTGACCACAGACCACTTCTCAGTTCCTATGCTTCCTGGCTGATGTTTTGGTCACTTTTGAATGCTGGCGGTGCTTTCACTCTAGTGGTAGCATGAGACGGAGTCTACAACCCTCACAAGTGGCTCAGGTAGTGCAGCTCATCCAGGATGGCACATCAATGCGAGTTGTGGCAAGAAGGTTTGCTGTGTCTGTCAGCGTAGTGTCCAGAGCATGGAGGCGCTACCAGGAGACAGGCTAGTACATCAGGAGACGTGGAGGAGGCCGTAGGAGGGCAACAACCCAGCAGCAGGACTGCTACCGCCGCCTTTGTGCAAGGAGGAGCAGGAGGAGCACTGCCAGAGCCCTGCAAAATGACCTCCAGCAGGCCACAAATGTGCATGTGTCTGCTCAAACGGTCAGAAACAGACTCCATGCGGGTGGTATGAGGGCCCGACGTCCACAGGTGGGGGTTGTGCTTACAGCCCAACACCGTGCAGGACATTTGGCATTTGCCAGAGAACACCAAGATTGGCAAATTCGCCACTTGCACCCTGTGCTCTTCACAGATGAAAGCATGTTCACACTGAGCACGTGACAGACATGACAGAGTCTGGAGACACCGTGGAGAACGTTCTGCTGCCTGCAACATCCACCAGCATGACCGGTTTGGCGGTGGGTCAGTCATGGTGTGGGGTGGCATTTCTTTGTGGCACAACCCTCCATGTGCTCGCCAGAGGTAGCCTGACTGCCATTAGGTACCGAGATGAGATCCTCAGACCCCTTGTGAGACCATATGCTGGTGCGGTTGGCCCTGGGTTCCTACTAATGCAAGACAATGCTAGACCTCATGTGGCTGGAGTGTGTCAGCAGTTCCTGCAAGAGGAAGGCATTGATGCTATGGACTTGCCCGCCCGTTCCCCAGACCTGAATCCAATTGAGCACATCTGGGACATCATGTCTCGCTCCATCCACCAACACCACGTTGCACCACAGACTGTCCAGGAGTTGTAGGGAGGTCATACAGGCACGTGGAGGCCACACACACTACTGAGCCTCATTTTGACTTGTTTTAAGGACATTACATCAAAGTTGGATCAGCCTGTAGTGTGGTTTTCCACTTTAATTTTGAATGTGACTCCAAATCCAGACCTCCATGGGTTGATAAATTTGATTTCCATTGATCATTTTTGTGTGATTTTGTCGTCAGCACATTCAACTATGTATTTGAAAAAAGTATTTAATAAGAATATTTAATTCATTCAGATCTAGGATGTGTTATTTTAGTGTTCCCTTTATTTTTTTGAGCAGTGTATATCTACTAAATATAATGTTGAATCCACCCTTAAGTAGTAGTAAGACGATTTTTACAACAACAAAAAATATGTTCACGGTTTATGTCCTTAATTGTCGGTTACACGATTCCACGATAATTGTGCCAGCCCCAACAAGTTATTTCTTCCTTGCCCATCGAAACAAACATTACTTTCTTTTACAAGTTTTAACTAGAGTAAATGGGTGGGCCTGGTCTGGGAAGCAATTTGATTAGCTGTTCAGGAGTCTTATGGCTTGGGGGGGGGGTAGAATAACAAGTGCTGTAGCATGGAGATATGGCGTGTAGAATGGCGCCGGAGGGGATGGCTGTTAGTTTTTCCGCGTTGTTTGTAACTTATTTTTTAAAACTTATTTTGTACATAATGTTGCTGCCATCTCTTATGACCGAAAATAACTTCTGGACATTAGAACAGCAATTACTCACCTCGAACTGTAAAGAAAATTATTTAACGAGTCCGACGTGAAGGATACACTGCTTTCTCAGGAACGGGCCCAAATCCCTGTCATTTGCGTGAAGAAAAGACGGGGGAAAAGGGGCGGGCTGGTCGGGGAGGTCGGGCTGCCTTCTGAGAATTCGTAGGCGAGTGAGTAAACTCCCACTGCTATCCGTTCTATTGGCCAACGTGCAATCATTGGAAAATAAAATGGATGACCTAAGATCAAGATTATACTACCAACGGGACATTAAAAACTAATATCTTATGTTTCACCAAGTCGTGGCTGAACGACGACAGATAATATAGAGCTGGTGGGATTTTCCATGCATCGGCAGGGCAGAGAAGCTACGTCTGATAAGACAAGGTGCGGGGGAGTGTGTCTATTTGTCAATAACAGCTGGTGCGAGATGTCTAATATTAAAGACGTCTCAATGTATTGCTCGCCTGAGGTAGAGCACATTATGAAAAACTGTAGCACAAACTATCTACCAAGAGAGTTCTCATCTATATTATTCGTAGCCGTCTATTTACCACCACAAACCGATGCTCCTGAAGCCCGCTTACAAGCAAAAACTAAAGCAGGAATTACCAATGACTCGTTCAATACGGAAGTGGTCAAATGACACGGATGCTACGCTACAGGACTGTTTTACTAGCACCGAATGGAATATGTTCCGGGATTCATCAAATGGCATTCAGGAGTATACCAGTCATCAGCTGCATCAATAAGTACATTGACGTCGTCATCCCCACAGTGACCGCAAGTACATATTCCAACCAGAAGCCAAGAATTAGAGAAAACATCTGCATTGAGCTAAAGGCTAGAGCTAACGCTTAAAGGAGTGGGACACTAATCCGAACGCTTATAAGAAATCCCGCTATGCCCTCAGACAAACAAAGCATCAATACAGGATTAAGATTGAATCCTACTACACCGGCTCTGACGCTCGTCGGATGTGGCAGGGCTTGAAAACTATTACGGACTACAAAGAGAAACCCAGCCGCAAGATGCCCAGTGACGCGAGCCTACCAGACGAGCTAAATGCCTTTTGTGCTCGTTTCGAGGCAAGCAACACTGAAGCATGCATGAGAGCACCAACTGTTCAGGACGACAGTGTGATAACGCTCTTGGTAGCCGATGTGAGCAAGACCTTTAAACAGGTCAACATTCACAAAGCCGCGGGGCCAGACGGATTACCAGGACGTGTAGTCAAAACATGCGCAGACCAACTGGCAAGTCTCTTCCTGACATTTTCAACCTCTCACTGACCGAGTCTGTAATACCTACATGTTTCAAGCAGACCACCATAGTAATGTGCCCAAGGAAGCAAAGGTAACCTGCCTAAATGATTACTGCCCGTATCACTCACATCAGTAGCCATGAAGTGCTTTGAAAGGCTGGTCATGGCTCACATCAACAGCATCCTCCAGGATACCCTAGACCCACTCCAATTCACATATCAACCCAACAGATCCACAGTTGACGCAATCTCAATTGTACTCCACACTGCCCTTTCCCAACTGGATAAAAGGAACACCTAAGTGAGAATACTGTTCATTGACTACAGCTCAGTGTTCAACACCATAGTGCCCACAAAGCTCATCACTAAGTTATGGACGCTGGGAATAAAACACCTCCCTCTGCAACTGGATCCTGGACTTCCTGACAGGCCGCCCCCCAGGTGGTAAGGGTAGGCAATATCACGTCTGCTACGCTGACCCTCAACACTGGAGACCCTTAGAGGTGTGTGCTTAGTCCCCTCCTGGTCTCCCTGTTAACCTACGACTGCGTGGCCAAACACGACTCCAACACCATCATTAATTTTGCTGATGACAACAGTGGTAGGCTTGATCACCGACAACGATGAGACAGCCTATAGAGAGGAGGTCAGAGACCTGGCAGTGTGGTTGAAGGACAACAACCTCTCCCTCAATGTGAGCAAGACAAAAGGAGCTGATCGTGGACTACAGGAAAAGGCGGACCGAACAGGCCCCCCTTAACGTCGACGGGCTGTAGCAGAGCGGGTCGAGAGTTTCAAGTTCCTTGGTTTCCACATCACCACATCATGATCCAAACACACCAAGACAGTCGTAAAGAGGGCACGACAACACCTTTTCCCCCTCAGGAGACTGAAAATTTGGCATGAGTCCCCAGATCCTCAAAAAGTTCTAAGGCTGCACCATCGAGAGCATCCTGACCGGTTGCATCACTGCATGGTATGGAAACTGCTCGGCCTCCAAGGCGCTACAGAGGGTAGTGCATACAGCCCAGTACATCACTGGGGCCAAGCTTCCTGCATTCCAGGATATAAACTCTACAAAAAAAAAGAAGTGTCCCTTTTTCAGGACCCTGTCTTTCAAAGATTATTTTGATTTTTACAAAATCATTGTAAAGGGTTTAAACACGGTTTCCCATGCTTGTTCAATGAACACGCACCTGTGGAACGGTTGTTAAGACATTAACAGCTTACAGACTGTAGGTAATTAAGGTCACAGTTATGATAACTTAGGACACTAAAGAGGCCGTTCTAGGGACTCTGAAAAACACCAAAAGAAAGATGCCCAGGGTCTTGGCTCATCTGCATAAACGTGCCTTAGGCATGCTGCAAGGAGGCATGAGGACTGCAGATGTGGAAAGGGCAATAAATTGCAATGTCCGTACTGTGAGACGCCTAAGACAGCACGGACAGCTGATCGTCTTTGCAGTGGCAGACCACGTGTAATAATACCTCCACAGGATCGGTACATCCGAACATCACACCTGCGGTACAGGATGACAACAACAACTGCCCGAGTTACACCAGGAATGCACAATCCCTCCATCAGTGCTCAGACTGTCCGCAATAGGCTGAGAGAGGCTGGACTGAGCGCTTGTAAGCCTGTCGTAAAGGCAGGTCCTCACAAGACATTAGAGGTCGACCGATTAATCGGAATGGCCAATTAATTAGGGCCGATTTCAAGTTTTCATAATCAGAAATCTGTATTTTTGGACACCGATTTGGCCAATTGTTCTTTTTTTTCCTTTTACACCTTTATTTAGTCTTTATTTAACTAGGCAAGTCAGTTAAGAACACACTCTTATTTTCAATAACGGCCTAGGAACGGTGGGTTAACTGCCTTGTTCAGGGGCAGAACGACAGATTTTTACCTTGTCAGCTCGGGGATTCAATCTTGCAACCTTACAGTTAACTAGTCCAACGCACTAACCACCTGCCTCTCATTGCACTCCACGAGGAGCCTGCCTGTTATGCGAATGCAGTAAGCCAAGGTAAGTTGCTAGCTAGCATTAAACTTAACTTATAAAAAAACTATCAATCAATCATAATCACTAGTTAACTACACATGGTTGATTATATTACTAGTTTATCTAGCGTGTCCTGCATTGCATATAATCAATGCGGTGCGTATTCGCGAAAAAGGAATGTCCTTGCTCCAACGTGTACCTAACCATAAACATCAATGCCTTTCTTAAAATCAATACACAGAAGTATATTTTTAAACCTGCATATTTAGCTAAAAGAAATCCAGGTTAGCAGGCAATATTAACCAGGTGAAATTGTGTCTGACTGAGCGATGGTAAGCACCAGCAGGCTCGTAAGCATTCATTCAAACAGCACTTTAGTGCGTTTTGCCAGCAGCTCTTTGCGGTGCTTCAAGCATTGCGCTGTTTGTGACTTCAAGCCTATCAGCTCCCGAGATTAGGCTGGTGTAACCGATGTGAAATGGCTAGCAAGTTAGCGGGGTGCGCACTAATAGCGTTTCAAACGTCACTCGCTCTGAGACTTGGAGTAGTTATTCCTCTTGCTCTGCATAGGTAACGCTGCTTTGAGGGTGGCTGTTGTCGATGTGTTCCTGGTTCGAGCCCAGGTAGGGGCAAGGAGAGGTACGGAAGCTATACTGTTACACTGGCAATACTAAAGTGCATATAAGAACATCCAATAGTCAAAGGTATATGAAATACAAATGGTATAGAGAGAAATAGTCCTATAATTCCTATAATAACTACAATCTAAAACTTCTTACCTGGGAATATTGAAGGCTCATGTTAAAAGGAACCACCAGCTTTCATATGTTCTCATGTTCTGAGCAAGGAACTTAAACGTTAGCTTTCTTACATGGCACATATTGCACTTTTACTTTCTTCTCCAACACTTTGTTTTTGCATTATTTAAACCAAATTGAACATGTTTCCTTATTTGAGGCTAAATTGATTTCATTGATTTATTATATTAAGTTAAAATAAGTGTTCATTCAGTATTGTTGTAAATGTCATGATTACAAATAGATAAATGTTTTTATTTAAAATCGGCTGATTAATCGGTATTGGCTTTTTTTGGTCCTCCAATAATCGGTATCGGCGTTGAAAAATCATAGTCGGTTGACCTCTACAAGACATCACCAACAACGTCGCCTATGGGCACAAACCCACTGTCGCTGGACCAGACAGGACTGGCAAAAAGTGCTCTTCACTGACTACTCGCGGGTTTGTCTCACCAGGGGTGATGGTCGGATTCGCGGTTATCATTGAAGGACTCTGGAGCGGGATCGATTTGGAGGTAGAGGGTCCATCATGGTCTGGGGCGGTGTGTCACAGCATCATCGGACTGAGCTTGTTGTCATTGCAGGCAATCTCAACGCTATGCGTTACAGGGAAGACATCCTCCTCCCTCATGTGGTACCCTTCCTGCAGGCTCATCCTGACATGACCCTCCAGCATGACAATGCCACCAGCCATACTGCTCGTTCTGTGCGTGATTTCCTGCAAGACAGGAATGTCAGTGTTCTGCCATGGCCAGCGAAGAGCCCGGATCTCAATCCCATTGAGCACGTCTGGGACCTGTTAGATCGGAGGGTGAGGGCCATTCCCCCCAGAAATGTCTGGGAACTTGCAGGTGCCTAGGTGGAAGAGCGGGGTAACATCTCACAGCAAGAACTGGCAAATCTAGTGCAGTCCATGAGGAGGAGATGCACTGCAGTACTTAATGCAGCTGGTGGCCACACCAGATACTGACTTACTTTTGCTTTTGATCCCCCCCCCCCTTTTGTTCAGGGACACATTCAATTTATGTTAGTCACATGTCTATGGAACGTGTTCAGTTTACGTCTCAGTTGTTGAATCTTGTTATGTTCATACAAATATTTACACATGTTAAGTTTGCTGAAAATAAACGCAGTTGACAGTGAGAGGAAGTTAATTTTTTTGCTGAGTTTATATACTAGGCGGTGTCAGGGGAAAGACCAAAAAATTGTCAAAGACTCCAGTCACCAAAGTCAGACTGTACTCTCTGCTACCGCACGGTAAGCGGTACCGGAGGGCCAAGACCAGGACCAAAAGGCTCCTTAAAAGCTTCTAAGCACAAGCTATTTGACTGCTGAACAATTAATGAAAAGCCCACTGGATCATTTACATTGACACCCCCCCTCCATTTGTTTTCTACACTGCTGCTACTCATCATTTATTATCTATGCATAGTCACTTCACCCCTATCTACATGTACAAATTACCTCAACTAAACTGTAACCCCACACATTGACTCGGTACCGGTACCTCCTGTATATAGCCTCGTTATTGTATTGTGTTTCTATTTATTATTTTTATTTGGTAAACTCTTTCTTGAACTGCACTGTTGGTTAACGTCTACACATGTTGTATTCGGCGCGTGTGACAAATAAAGTTTGATTTGATCAATTTAACCTTTTGGAAATCGCTGATACGAAAGATACGCTTGTTAATGTTCAGATTGAGTGTCAGCGGACTTTACAAAACTCCCCTGCACAGAAGACGCCTTCGTCCAAAGACTTATGTGTAATGTAATGGAAATGAGAGTCATGATCAAGGACTATTAGCGTCTGTGAATAGTGTACACAACAGCTGCACACTGATTGTCCCAAGAAGAGGCAACAAAGTTATATTTTTATTGGGTTATGTAACCAATGCATTAACCCATGTTGCATGCCCTAGATATTTATATGATTGTTTACACCATGGTTGTTTACAACAGTGCAGACTTTCCCAAACTTGGTCCCGGAGTCCCCCCTGGTTGCATGTTTTGGTTTTTTCCCTAATAATACACAGCGGATTCAGATAATCAAAGCTTGATGACGAGTTGGTTATTTGAATCAGCTGTCTAGTGCTGGGGGGGGGGGGGGGGGGGGGGGGGGGGGGGGGGCAAGGACTATGGGGTGGCTTGTTGACCACATTATACATAACATTATACAAAACTGCACACAATTGTTAGTGAGAGTAATGAAGCAAGGTATTGATCCATGGTTAAAGAAAGGCAGTGTATTGCACAACATTGAGGTTGCCCTAACCCATCTGGACAAGAGGAATACCTATGTGAGAATGCTGTTCATCGACTACAGCTCAGTATTTAACGCCATAGTACCCTCCAAACTCGTCATCAAGCTCGAGACCCTGGGTCTCGACCCCGCCCTGTGCATCTGGGTACTGGACTTCCTGACGGGCCGCCCCCAGGTGGTGAGGGTAGGTTACAACATCTCCACCCCGCTGATTCTCAACACTGGGGCCCCACAAGGGTGCGTTCTGAGCCCTCTCCTGTACTCCCTGTCCACCCACGACTGCGTGGCCATGCACGCCTCCAACTCAATCATCAAGTTTGCGGACGACACTACAGTGGTAGGCTTGATTACCAACAACGACGAGACGGCCTACAGGGAGGAGGTGAGGGCCCTCGGAGTGTGGTGTCAGGAAAATAACCCCACACTCAACGTCAACAAAAACAAAGGAGATGATTGTGGACTTCAGGAAACAGCAGAGGGAGCACCCCCCTATCCACATCGACAGGACAGTTTTAAGTTCCTCGGCATACACATCACAAACTGAATTGGTCCACCCACACAGACAGCGTTGTGAAGAAGGCGCAGCAGCGCCTCTTCAACCTCAGGAGGCTGAAGAAATTCAGCTTGTCACCAAAAGCACTCACAAATGATACAGATGCACAATCGAGAGCATCCTGTCGGGCTGTATCACCGCCTGGAACAGAGGGTAGTGAGGTCTGCACAACGCATCACCAGGGGCAAACTACCTGCCCTCCAGGACACCTACACCACCCGATGTCACAGGAAGGCCATAAAGATCATCAAGGACAACAACCACCCGAGCCACTGCCTGTTCACCCCGCTATCATCCAGAAGGCGAGGTCAGTACAGGTGCATCAAAGCAGGGACCGAGAGACTAAAAAACAACTTCTCTCTCAAGGTCATCAGACTGTTAAACAGCCACCACTAACATTGAGTGGCTGCTGCCAACATACTGACTCAACTCCAGACACTTTAATAATGGAAATTGATGTAAAAATGTATCACTAGCCACTTGAAACAATGCCACTTAATATAATGTTTACATACTCTACATTACTCATCTCATATGTATATACTGTACTCTATATCATCTACTGCATCTTGCCATCTTTATGTAATACATGTATCACTAGCCACTTTAAATTATCACTTTATGTTTATATACCCTACATTACTCATCTCATATGTATATACTGTACTCTATACCATCTACTGCATCTTACCTATGCCGTTCTGTACCATCACTCATTCATATATCTTTATGTACATATTCTTTATCCCCTTACACTTGTGTGTATAAGGTAGTAGTTGTGGAATTGTTAGGTTAGATTACTCTTTGGTTATTACTGCATTGTCGGAACTAGAAGCACAAGCATTTCGCTACACTCGCACTAACATCTGCTAACTATGTGTATGTGACAAATACATTTTGATTTGATTTTGATGAGATCATGTGAATCTCATGCCATTAAAACACATGAATGAATCAGCTTCACAGTTAGGCTAACGTTGCCTAAATGTAAAACTGGGTGACACACAATTTTGCTAATCATAGACAGTTTTGATTATCAAGTTACATAATAGTTGGTAAATTACTAGTCTATAACTTTCTTCGTGTAAGGTTCAGAATCTTTGCAAAAAAAAGAGACTTGTTTGCAACATAGTAAACTAGGTAGGTGTGAAATGGTCTAAACATGCCAATGTCAAATGTGAACCGAATGAGACAACTACAGAATAAATGTGCAAATATAACTTTAGACAACTAGCTAATTTACAACTGCAATGCAGGGGGCAAGTAACTATTAGCTTGTTAGTTAAAAAACAAGGTTAGTGCCCTTTGCAAGATAATCGCACGCTTAGCTCACTGTTAACTAGCACGCTAGCCAGCCAGCTAGCTAATTCTCAGCACTCACCTCGGTCTTGGTAATGCGATGTCTAGCCAGCTTCACAACTGCGAAATTACCCTTTCCTAGAGTACGTTCGATATCGTAGAAGCCCACTCGGACAGGACCCCGGACCATCGGTTTTTGGTGATTGTCAGCCATGACCATGCTTTATTAAATGTGGTTTGGGGGTGAGGACCTAGGGACTCGCGACTTGAGCCTACAGATGTTGAAGGGAAAACAAACCGCCCGCTAAAATGTTGTCTATTCAAAATAGACAAAGTCCATTTCTTGGTCGCCCGGCCAGTTTGAACGTTAACGACCCTTCAGACCAACGAGACGACAGAATACATTTTACGGCTGTCACGCCACGTTCTCCAATACAATAGAGCTATACTGTTTCAGCTAGCTACCTATATTAGCTAAAGTACATGAGTTGAGTTGCAGGAGGCATCATATTCTCTCGTTGACGTACATTGACGTCAGAGCCATGGGGGTATTTGTACAGGGGGCGGGCCTCTGAAGCGGTTCCACGCTTCAGTGCCAATTCGTTTCCAAGCCAACCGGACCCACCTCTTACGTCAACCGGTTACATTGCTATTCTGATATCTGTTTGCTCGCCGCCCTGAGTGGAGGGTTGACTTTGAAGTTTGACCTGCAGGTGCACAGAAAAAGCTTTTGTTACTCTGAGTCAAAGTGCAGGGATTGGACTGGTGAATTATTTATGTACATTTATACTAGCACATTAATCCATGCATGCATGTTGTTTTGATGTGTGAAGGTGTGTGTGCAGCTGGTCTCTGACTATGTAATGTGTACATGCTTATGCACAAAGCAAATGATGCATGCAAGTGATGCAACCACGAATACATTTTATTATAACTTTTGTTTGGTTGCAATTGCCCTTTACGGCTGTGGTAAAATAATCATACATTTTGAGAAGAGAGTGTGAGAAACCTGCCAGGTTTCCCCAGCTACGGACAAAACGGCAACATTAATTTGGATTATGCTGGATGGTGTGTGTTCTGCAATTCAGGTTTGTACACTGAACAAAAATATATACAAAACATGTTAAGTGTTTCATAAGCTGAAATAAAAGATCCCAGAATTGTTCCATATGCACAAAGTGTATTTTTTCACAAATTTGTTTACATCCCTGTTAGTGAGTATTTCTCCTTCGCCAAGATAATCCAACCACCTGACAGGAGTGGCATATCAAGAAGATGATTAAACAGCATGATCATTCATCGGGTGCACCTTGTCCTGGGGACAATAAAAAAACACTCTAAAATGTGCAGTTTTGTCACACAATACAATGCCACAGATGTCTCAAGTTTTGAGGGAGCGTGCAATTGGCATGCTGACTCCAGGAATGTCCACCAGAGCTGTTGCCAGAAAACTGAATCTTAGTTTCTCTACCATAAGCCGCCTCCATCATTGTTTTAGAAAATGTGGCAGTACTTCCAACGGGCCTCACAACCGCAGACCATGTGTAACCATGCCAGCCCAGGACCTCCACATCATGCTTCTGCACCTGTGGGATCGTCTGAGACCAGCCACTTGGACAGCTGATGAAACTAAGGAGTATTTCTGTCTGTAATAAAGCCCTTTTGTGGGGAAAAAAACTCATTCTAATTGGCTAGGCCTGGCTCCCCAGTGGATGGGCCTATACCTTCCCAGGCCCAGCCATGGCTGCACCCCTGCCCAGTCATGTGAAATCCATAGATTAGAGCCTAATGAATTTATTTCAATTGACTGATTTCTTTATACTGTATGAACTGTAACTCAGTAAAATTGTTGAAATTGAAGTTGTTGCATATTGTGTTTATATTTTTGTTCAGTATAGTTTTGTTCAGTATACATTTTAGATACATGTTATTAAGCCAAATCAATTGGTTTGAGAATAATACAATAATATGACAGAATATTAGCACATTGTTATCCTTTTTTTTAACCCTTTGCACATCTAGCGATCAACATAGAATTTGAGTGAAACTGCTGGAGTTCGAGACCAATGGAAAGACAGTTGAAATATGACATGAAACAGCACCATCTGCTGGTCAAACAAACAATATGGAAGCCATAAGTAAGTACTGTTTGCAATAGTACTGTAAAGTAAGCTATATCTTACCAAAGGTTTTACGGCTTATAAATGGTCTATTTTTCTTTCTTCTTGTACACAAAAACACAATAAAAGGCACATTGTTATAAAAAAAATTAAAACGAAACATTTATTTGTAGCCAGAGCGGTGCGCGATATTTGAAATATCACCCATATAGGCCTACAGGTCCAGCAAGTACATGTTTTGTTAATTAACCTATCGTGACAGCCTTACATGGAAAACTGTTGAGCGCAGCACCCCAAAAGCATCTGCTGTCACTGCTAGATTTCCTGTATGTGCGAGTTCCAGATGTGCTTTTGGTATTTCCTGTCCGACATCCTCCAAGAACACTCAGCTTTAGCTCGTTAAGACTACTTTTTCACAACACTCTAGTCAGGCCCACTTGAATCTACCATGTACGCAAAACATGTATTTTCTTGATTTTTCTCACAACATTGTGATAAATACAAGATTATAAGACGAAGACACAGGAATAGGCAAATAAACAAATGCTACACTCTGTTATTCAACCAGGACTTTGGTGTAGCCATGAAAAGGCACATTATGACTTTATCCAGCCAGCTCAAACTAGTGTCATAGCAGTGGAGGCTTTGTTAAACATCACTGGGAGGATCATCTCTCGCAGACAGCCATTGCTCAGAGGTGTCGTGGGGTCAGACTTCTGTTATCCGAATTTCCGAAGATATTGTCCTGTTCCCTGACATCAACTTCCACACAGGAAACCTCAAATGGGGGTGACACCATAGGCCTCTTTGTACGGTTAGTGGGCGTACCCTAAAGCGAACATTATATAATACCACACAGGATCTGTCCATCCTGTCTCGCATCACATGATGCCATACAACCCACCAGCAGGAGATATGAAAGTTGAATGGAGACAAAAAGAGTCAGATGCCCAGATGGCCCAGTGAACATGTGGTAAAGAGAGAGGCACTGCATGGCTGCAACATTACTCGTAGATCTCATTCTCCACCCATCCAGTCTCGTTGAGATAGTGCCGACCCTGGTTTTGGCAGGCCTCGTAGATATCGTTGGTCACAAAGCCACTCTCTGTCACTGTCTCCGTGTTTGAAACATTCTCGTAATCATCACACTGGGAATCAAAAGAGGAGGCACAGAAGGACATCTTCTTGATTGATTCAGGTGCCATGCTCTCCAGTTCGGCTGGTTGAAGCTTGGTGATGTCCTGGTAGGCATAGGGTCCTTGGATGTTGCAGGCCGCAGTGGACATTGTACCCCATTGCTCTTGCTTAGGGTAGCTGTCTGTTGGAGACTTTCTCCTGCATAAAGAGTTACACTATCAGTTACAGAGGCATATAGCGAGCCACAAACACCTCCATCATTGCTTATTTCAAGTATGGCATTTAAACCAACCTCAAAACAAAACATCTCTTAGGCTCTGTGACGTCTGATGTTGATTGTGTTTCACAAGCCCTCTTGCAAGCTCCCTCTGTTTTGCCCCTCTTACCTGTGTCATTTTTTACCTATAGATTCTTTTTGACATACTTTTAAATAATGTTTGGTGACCTTGACAGGTGCCTAACATACAAAATGTATTATTACCAGTTATTATTCAATGAAGCGAACAAGCATTACCTTTTGGCAGCCCGTTTATAGCAGAAGACTCCTGTAGCCACAAGCAGCAGCAGTAGAATAGGGATAGTAGCAAATAGAATGTAGGAGACATGCAGGACATTATCTGAAAGAGATACTTGAAGGGAGAAAAAAAAAACACCAGAGGTAAGACAATGGCATTATAGCCTGGGCCCAGATCTGTTTGCGCTATCGTGTCAACTCCTCGTCAGTCATTGTCAATGAAAAGGAGCTGACATGATAGCGCAAACACACAGATCTGGGACCAGGCTAATGACATTAAGTTGGCACCTCACTATGAATCATTTTGGAAAATAAAAGAGGAGATCATTTATTGTATTTGGGACACAATTAAGCAATAAGGCATGAAGGGGTGTATACCACGGCTAAGGGATGTTCTTACCCACAACGCAATGCGGAGTGCCTGGACACAGCCCTTAGCCGTGGTATATTTGCCATATATCACAAACCCCAGAGGTGCCTTATTGCTATTATGAACTGGTTACCAACGTAATTAGAGCCGTAAAAATAAATGTTTTGTCATACCCGTGGTATACGGTCTGTTATCAGCATTCAGGGCTCCAAGCCAGTTTATAATGTACAATATTTCATAACCAAGGATCAAACTCGATAGACACGAAGAGTGCAGATTTTTCACCTGATGATTCAGACAGTCCTAGTTTTGTCTTCTCATCACTCACTGTAGCTGATGGGAGGATTGGTATTAAAGATATAATTGGGGCAACTGGAAAATAGATCATGAGCAAAACGTGTAAATAGACAGACACTGTAAATTGGATTGATATACAAAAACGTCATATTGCTCAAATAAATGTGCAGACCAAAATAAGCACCATTTTGTCTTCAACAGAGAAGAAAGATTGAGCATGTGTGATTCAGCAATGTGTAAACTAGTACAGGATGACTAATATGCAAATAAACTCTCTAGGAATAAACTCAATCAGAGCAACAGTTTCAAGCAACTTCACTGGTAATCTGTAACTGTACTATAGCCTACTGTATTTGTCATGCATAGCCTCTATTATCTGGTAAGAGGATTGATTCAATGACACTGATGAGGTTTTTATGTTCTATTATATTCTCTTCTATTGTATTATATTGTGATTCATAAATCTTTACCACTAGATGTCATCCTTTACATAGACACTTCGGAGATTGAGAATTGTGATGTCATAACAATGTTCAAGCTGTTGATCTCAGTATCAACAAATCACTCATCTCAAGGATTCACATATTTGACCTTAAAAAAATCTAAATGTTAGTTGCAGGGGTGGGTTTACCTGTGTATAATGAATTCCACACCACAGTAAACACTGGTAACTTTTCTGTAAGAGAGAGAAAGAGAATCGTCAGCTGCAAAAGTATATGGACTATATTGACTGTGAATTATTTTTTCTATGGTTCCTTGTTGATAAACTGGTATTCAATCAAAATCATACCATACAATATTATCTCCTTCAGCGGAGATAAACTACAGGATTGAGATAGGATAAATGTAATGTAACATTGTCAAATTCATTAGTGCACACTGTTGCAATCCGTAACAAAAAAACGTGTCAACAAAAGAGATTCTAATTGGACAAATTCAGTTAGTCCCTCCCTGTTTAGGCCCCTTTCTTTCCATTTGCTGTCTGTTGAATACAACCCTTTTAATCTGTTCATGTCTAAATATGAACACTATCAAGGACACCGGGGCCATGTTTTGCAGGGCACAATGTTGTGGATCGTTCAGATAGAAAAACACGATGTGAAACAAACATAACTCTCTGACATGTAGAATAACAAATCATGTCAACTCTATTCATAACATGTCTATCTGCAATGTTCCACAACATTTGTCTACTCAGAACCTGTCCAGGGTACAGTTCACCTTCGGAGTACTTGCAGACAAAATTGTTCCTGGTGTTGCAGTTGTCATCGTTCCACTGGAACATTAAGCGCCCCCCCTCGTCAGGGGGGGCAGAAGGCTGGTGGTACAGCACCACACACATCTCGTTGCCACACGATGGCTCGTCCCAATGCCAGTTTCTGCAACAAGCGTGTTTTCCATAGGTCAACAACTTTATCAGAGATCCTTCGATAGTCAACAGCATGCCTCTGAAAATGGACTCTCATCCTACTGATCCTACTGTTGGGGAGTAGTGAACTATGTAGTTCAACTAGTAATTGAACTACATTTTGCAGTAGCTTGGTGGTAGTTGAACTAAATTCAAATCAAGGTAGTGTTTTCAGTAGTTAATAACTTTTGCCATGTAGTGGTGTAGCTAACTACTGGAACTACACACTACTCTTTTTGCAATCCTTTTTTCGGCCTCAGACCTGCCTAATTCTCACTTGAAGCATTTTATTTTGTGATTAATAGGGTAAATAACATCTGTTAACATCTGACAACGGTGATTTGTTCTGGCAACTTGTCGTCTTGTGACATTTCAGATTTAGATATAATATTTTTTCATTAAGTAGTTTGGATGAAGTGAACTACTTTTTCAAAGTAACTTTAGTTAAGTCAACTATATTTTTTAAGGGTACCTTTAGTGTAGCTTAACTTCTTTCAGTGTGAAGTAATTGGTAGCTGGGTAAACTATATTTCAGAGTAGCTTTCCCAACACTGCCAATACCACAACATTCATGATAATACAAATTGTACCGATAAAATAGCAATGACTCTCAAAGCATGTAGACACCAACATATGTTAATCCCTGATGCTCTTTGATGACTCTCAGATTACTGTGAGTCATGTGAGGTATCTCTATGGCCCTGTATTTTCCTGTGGTGTGCATGCCAACAACTGCAGGGATCTCCTAGACTTGAAACCAAAGGAAAACACAAAAGAACACCTGAATCTGGCCTTGCTGCCATCCAGCCAGTAGTACTGCGAAGGGCATCCTATGGTAGTCACCCAGTGGCGTGGGCTTCTGTGCAGCCCGATCCAGAAGTCCCCATCAGTGGCCTGCAACTGTTGGATGAACCTCTCGACCAGACGCTGCTCATTGTCAGTCTCGATACTGAGGAGCTCTGCCCCATCCGTCCTGCAGGCCTGCCTGGCATTATCGAAGGTCACCCTCCGCCGTGGGTCCTGGAAGTAGTTGATCCTGTAGCAGGGTCGCTCTGTGCCACGTCGACAGATCCTCTGGCCTACAGTGCATCGCATTGGAAAATAAGCAATTGCAAATCAAGAAAGCAAATCAAATTGCAAATTCAATTGGAAAATTGCAAATCTAAACTTGGGTAATAAATAACGTCAAATCAGAATGGTCATTCAGTAGAATAACATTGCAAATTGTTATGTAAACTGTGAGGACATAAGGCACATGTATTAGCATACATGGATTACATGATAATAGGCCTATGTGCAAGATCTCTTGATTTTATGTAGACCTTATTGCCATATTTTCTTTATTATTAGGGCCTTTACTAATAATGTTGCAAACCACAGTGAATAAGCTGTAAAGTAATATGGCCCACCTTGATATTTGCACCACCTTTATGCTATTACATACCACATTGGTCTTCTAAATCTGTAGCCTACTTCTGAGCATAATGGCCCATCTCAAAACGAATCATAGGTTACCAACACACAAACCAAAACAAAAAGCCTGCTCTGGGCAATGTCTAGGCCTATTGAAGAGAAATATTGCAGTGACTGTTTTTGCCATCTAGCTTACAAAAGCACTCGATTTTGGGTGACATTTGAAGTTTCTATTTAAACATTTTAACGTTCCAAAATCTTTCTTCTTTCGTTGGGTACTACATAATACGATTTTCTTTCGCACAATCAAAAGAGCGCAATATTGCAATGCATTAGATAACGTTTGGTTAATCATACAGTTAGTTACCTTTTGACAACGGGCTTTGACAAGTTTGACATTGTTTCCCTGTCAACACTCACCATTGTGTTCAAATTGGGTGAATCCTAAGTGGCAGAAAACGGCGAGAACAGTCCCGAGCAGTTTAACAAAATCCATTTCTTCATCTTCACTAAACTTTCGTGTAAATTCGAGAAAATCCGTAACCGCCCGTCAAAGCCTGGGAGAGGGGCGAAACATCGCATATGGTCCAATCAGAATTAGGTCGAAGTATTTTTGCAGGATCCGGTAAAGCGTTTTTTAAACCCCTCTCACTGCGAAAGGCTCATTATTTTGAGTAAATCCATCGAAGATAAAAGGAGGAAAGGAGGAATGCTTGTCATACCTTGCTATGTTTTTTTTGCACTCATAGGCATAATGAAATTAGGCTACTCCATGCTGCACCCACACAATAATCTAATCAAAGTCACATTTATTTGATAAGAATGGAAGAGAGACTGAAAATATGTCTTTGAGTGATATGCTATACTGATCACGAGAAATGTACATGTTTAGAAAACGTCTATTTCATACACGCACACGCACGCACACACACTACTTTCATTGAATATCAAACATTCATATACAAATGTTCCTGCTAGTATAGCCTAGATCTACTGTGTGCTGGGGGAAAGATTTGACAACCAGGGCAGGAAATAAGAAATAAAACAGTTAAGAGAAAAATTGTGAATTAATTATGTAAAGGTCAAGCATTAGCCTGAGGAGAAGATTGTGTTCTTTCACTTGAGGAAATTAGGACATTCTAGGGCCGGGTGGTGCGTGTTAATTTAGCCAGTAATGAGTCTACAACATGGAAAACTTTGGTGAGACTGTGTTCCAGGCAGCAAACTCCAGACAATACAAGACAGTTTTTTTTTGTGAGGTTGTTTTGTGATTACCGACTGCAAGATGGCACTGACAGAGATGTTTGCCTCGCTTTGAGTCCTTTGAAAACTATGTATATATATATTTTTTTAAAGTATTATTTCTTACATTGTTAGCCCAGAAAACAATGTCAATTTTCCTACATTATGACCTGAAATACGACTTTCCTGAAGCGGATCCTTTGTTCGGACCCCAACCCGGGACAGTGGATCTAATCCCAGAAGCCAAGCCAAAACAACATCGCCGCAGACGGAGCATGGCTCCGTAGGCGTGCACACTGCCCATCGCTTCCGAGTATACTACTCGCCAATGTCCAGTCTCTTGACAACAAGGGTAGACGAAATTAGAGCAAGGGTTGCCTTCCAGAGAGACATCAGAGATTGTAACATTCTCTGTTTCACAGAAACATGGCTCTCTCGGGATATGTTGTCGGAGTCGATTCAGCCACCGGGCTTCTTCAAGCATCGTGCATACAGAGATAAACACCTCTGTGGGAAGAAGAAGGGCGGGGGTGTATACCAATAACATTTGATTTGATTTGATATGATAACCAGATAGCAATGACCCTGAAATCTGTATCAACATAACTTACACATTGTCAGTCAGTAAAAAAGCCTGTTTTATGCCAGAGCAGACCTGAGATAGGATTGAGGGTTGATGCTAATCTGGAAGTCTCAGAAAACCAACATCAATCACTTCAGACTCCATAATAACACAGTTGGTTATATGCTGTGGCCTAGGCTACATGGGAAGGGGTTGGCTAACTTGGAAACAAACAGCAAAGGGTTGCCAGGTATGTTAAACCTGGAAACCTTAATTACCCCTATAGTGAACAGTTTTCAGTTTGTGTTTTGACTGTAACTATCAGAAATGGAAAAGTCCAGGGCCTGTGTTCATAAAGCGTCCTAGACACAGGAGGTTGATCACACCTTAATTGGGGGGGGGGGGGGGGGGTGCTCGTCTGGAGCGGAGCGGAATGGGTGGAATGGTATCAAACACATGGTTTCTATGCCTCCACCGGTCTTAGAGTAGGAGTGCTGATCTAGGATTGGATTGCTTGTGAGGAGAGTTGATCGCAGTGAGTTCATGGGCTCAGAGGAGTGTGCAAAGCATTGGCCCCTGACAGGAAGCCAGAAGGGAGGAAAGGGAAGAGCTGTTTTTTCAACACCATATTTTCTTTCCCTGTCCTTTCTCATTTGTTTTTCAGGCAGTTCCACTAATTTCCCCTTTCTCTCTAGAAAAATTATGCATAGGTCTATTGAAGAATACGAAGAAGAAAGTAGAGGCTTTAAATAGAGTAATCAATAACAGTATAATACACATTCCATGCAGCAAATATAACTCTCATCTCTCATCTAATAATATTAGTTACATATAGCCTAATGTAGTCAGAACATATTTTTTGCAATAATGTCAATGACAGATTATGCCCAAGCAGAATCAGGAAAGAACAAATACAATCTTCTATGAATGAAGACGTAGCATATGTTTTCTCATATACCATAAACAGTATTGTCGGTGTCCTGGAATTTTTATTTCATTTTTGTTTAACCTTTATTTAACTAGTCAAGTCAGTTAAGAACAAATTCTTATTTACAATGACGGCCTACCCCGGCCAAACCTAACCCGGACAGTGCTGGGCCCATTGCGTGCCGACCTATGGGTCTACCAATCATGGCCGGTTGTGATACAGCCTGGAATCGAACCATGGTATGTAGTGACGCCTCTAGCACTGAGATGCAGTGCCTTCGACTGCTGTGCCAATGGAAAAACCTATTATCTCCAAAAAGTCAACTTATGTTTTTATAAAAAAAAATTAAATGCAGTCCTCCCGAGTGGTGCAGCAGTCTAAGGCACTGCATCGCAGTGCTAGATGTGTCACTACAGACCCAAGTTCGATCTCGGGCTGTGCTGCAGCCGGCCGTGACCGGGAGAGCCATGAGGCGGCGCACAATTGACCCAGCATCGTCCTGGTTATGGGAGGAGGGTTTGGCTGGCTAGGATGTCGTTGTCCAATCACGATCTAGCGACTCCTTGTCGCGGGCCGGGCGCATGCATGCTAACTTAGCCAGCTGTACGGTGTTTCCGCCGACACATTGGTGTGGCAGGCTTCCGGGTTAAGAAGCAGTGCGGCTTGGCGGGGTCGTGTTTAGGAGGACGCATGACTCTCGACCTTCGCCTCTCCCAAGTCTGTATGGGAGCGATGGGACAAGACTGTAATAAATATATAAATGCATTTATTTTCAGATACATTTCCATGTAGACTAGTCATGGACATTCACAATATTTTTTTATGACTTTTGTTGGTTCTAGAGTCATGTGCCTTTATCAATAAACGGAGGGGAATGTATGCCAAATATTTACATCTAAATAGAAAATACTATCCTATTTGGCCCAGCACACACAGAAGTCAGCCACAAGTCAGCCACAAGACCGAGACTCATCGCCTCTCTTCGTGCTGTCTCAATAAGTCATCAGCAGATGGTAAACCCTGCAACACATGCTTTCTGGGAGCAAAGGAAGAGCTCAGACAAGCCAGGATGTGTTCCACAACACATTCATTTTATGTGAGGCACTTTTGTGCTGTCTGGCTGGCTCTGGGCCAGAGGTTCACTACTCGTCTTCCTGGAATGTAACGCTCTATCATGTCTCTTTATTAGTGACACGAGTCTTGGCCCCATGAGAAGGTCGTCATCTGAGCGAGGCCAGGGTAGTGTTACTCAAGTCAAGCAAAGGCATGCACTGTCTCTATGCGAGGGGGTCCACCTCTGGTGTAACTCAGGAATGGAATAGGCCTTTTTTTTTACTTCAAGGCATCAGTTGATTTCTTTGACAGGGAAACAATGAATGTTATATAATGTTAAATATGGTCTTACTGGAGCTGATACAAGTCTGTGATTTGGGACTGCATTCTGGTCATTTTTAATAATCATATTTGATTTTGCAGGTATTTCCAAATAATAAGAGGAACAGTTGTGTCAAGTTGGCTGGATGTCCTTTGGGTGGTGGATCATTCTTGACACACAAGGGAAACTGTTGAGTGTGAATACCCCAGCAGCGTTGTGGTTCTTGTCACACTCAAACCGATGCGCCTGGCAGCTACTGACATACCCCGTTCAAAAGCACTTACATCTTTTGTTTTGCCCATTCACCCTCTGAATGGCACACATACACAATCCATGTCTCAATTGTCTCAAGGCTTAAAAAAAACTTATTTAAACCTGTCTCCTCCCCTTCATCTACACTGACTGAAGTGGATTTAACAAGTGACATCAATAAGGGGTCATAGCTTTCACCTCGATTCACCTGGTCAGTCTATGTAATGGAAAGAGCAGGTGTTCCGAATGTTTTGTATACTTTGGTCCACGAGCACTGATAACAACCCAAACTTGGCCAGCAGATGACAGCAAGAGACTACTACTCTTACAACAATCTTTTTTTTAAACTCATCACCGTGTCTTGGCCATGATTGCATTGTCTTATTCAAGCAATGACAGTGACCAATAATCAAGCTATTTCTACTTTCACACTAGTTCTACTCCAACATCTCCAACACAAAAGAGTCTTCTCAAGGACACACCATGTACCATAACACTTAGATAATGGCCCTTGTATGGCCATTGAGCCCCACAGTGGAGGTGTCATAATACCCATAAAACCTAACGGTCAAACAGGGAAATGGTTCCAACAGTTTTAGACACACTTAAAATAAGGGCTATGTTTTGTGTAGGCTCACCCTGGCGTGACGTTTTGATAACCATGTAAATCTCTCCCGGACCAGGTGACTTTTATCAATATATTCGTCTCTATTTACTCTCAGATTATTTCAAAAAAATCAGATTAGCATCAAAGTATACATCGTGCAAAACTACAAATCCCTGCAAGCTCCTGCTCCTCATATCTTCTCGATGCCTTTGCTAATATGTATTGTGTCAATGTCAAACTTGCACAAGACAGTTCACAGAATTCTGTCAATTTAAAGAAATCTATCCTCTTTATTCATTTCTACATTTAGCTAACATTAGATAGTTATAATCCAGAGATTCCTACCCTTGCCTCGAGTCAGCAGTCTCGTCCAGATCACCATGGTATTTGTAGTTCTTTATGATAGCCACATAATTAGCATTTCAATTTTGGAAGGGTAAATACAGTTGAATGTATTGATAAAAGTCAAGAGATATTTGCATGGTTGTCAAAAGTTCACACCAGGTGAGCCTACAAAAAACACAGCCATTATTTTAAGTGTTTCTAAAATCCCCTATGGGAGAAATTAATGGTGGAAATACGATTGGAACCATTTCCACGTTTGACCTCTAGGTTGTATGGGTATTATGACTCATACTATGGTACTCTATAATAAGTCCACCTTGCGAGCTGGCATGATGAGAAAGGAGAGATAAACTAGTTGCGTGACGCAGGGGTAGTCAACTCTGATAGACAGGTACTATAATGAATTCTTGATCTCTCCACTATACCCTTTGTGAGAGTTCAGTTATCAGCCGGAGGAAGACGACACGACAGCACCCTCCTCAGGGGATAGGTACTCAGTGTAAAGCCAATTAGTACACAACTGGGCCCACTGATTGGCTTGGTGTCTCCCTCTATATAGGTGTAACAGGAGAGGAGCTCGGGTGGATTGGGAGCAGACACAGGGACCTGTGAGGACGTCGGACTTTCCTACCGCAGAGAAAGCGGCTTCATCTAACGCATCTTGGCTCTATGTTAAACAAGGCAGGTTATAGATAGCGGGAAGAAATAGTCTGGGTAGCCAATTGATTAGATGTTCAGGATGGATTCCTGGATGGCAGGAAGCTTGGCCCCGGCGATGTACTGGGCCATACGCACTACCCTCTGTTTTGCCTTGTGGTCGGAGGCCGAGCAGTTGCCATACCAGGCAGTGATGCAACCCGCCAGGATGCTCTCGATGGTGCAGCTGTAAAACCTTTTGAGGATCTGAGTACCCATGCCAAATCTTTAAGTCTCCCGAGGGGGAATAGGTTTTGTCGTGCCCTCTTCACAACCTCCCTATCCAGTTGCAGCTGACTCTCTCATGCATGTTTCAGTGTTACTTGCCTTGAAGCGAGCATAAAGTTATTTAGCTCGTCTGGTAGGCTCGTGTCACTGGGCAGCTCTCGGTCCGACAAGCGTCTGAGCCGGTGTCGTAAGATTCAATCATAGTCCTGTATTGATGCTTTGCCTGTTAGATGGTTTCGTTGGAGGGCATAGCGGGATTTCTTAGAAGCTTCCGGGTTAGAGTCCTCCTCCTTGAAAGCGTCAGCTCTACCATTTAGCTCAGTGCGAATGTTGCCTGTAATCCATGGCTTCTGGTTGGAGTATGTACGTACAGTCACTGTGCATACGACATCCTCGATGCACTTATTGATAAAGCCATTGACTGATGTGGTGTACTCCTCAATGCCATCGGAAGAATCCCGGAACATATCCTAGTCTGTGCTAGCAAAGCAGTCCTATGGTTTAGCATTTGTTTCATCTGACCACTTTTTTATACCGAGCTTGTAAGCAGGAATCAGGAGGATAGAATTATGGTCAGATTTGTCAAATGGAGGGCGAGAGAGCTTTTCACACTGTTTCAGCATTGGATTCTACCTTGTACAGGAACTATTTTGTCGGGCGAAAGAACCCGTTTAGTGACAATACGAAAGCTAAGGAACCACAACCACTGCCTCCGGTCTGTTCATTTCATGCCTCACACCTGTTTTTAGGGGTTTTTGGACTAGCTGATCTGTCACACCTTCTAAAGTCTACAGTATCATTCCCTTACCTATTCCCAGCATATTTTCTTTCCCTACTCAAATCAGCACCTTAAACAACCCTAATTGCCCTTGGTTATTGCTGTGACTGAGATCAAATTTCCGCCACCTTTGTTGAGCGCTGAGAATGGAGATTGTAAAGAAGCACAATGGTGATTACTGTGTTGGAGTATGTTGTCACTACAGTATAATCCTGGCTGACATGTCTTGGTGGTTTTTTACACTGGTCATGTCTGGCTGGGACTTTTTCTAGCTCGTTTTCAGTGGTGAAGGTTACAGCTGCAATGTTTAACTTTGTGAAATGTTAGGTTTCCTGTATTGATGATTGGATGGACGAATACCTGTATTAGAAACACTGAATAGAGAAAGATTCCACGTTTAACAGCTGCACTGAACAAAAATAGAAATGCAACATGCAGCAATTTCAAAGACTTTACTGTTACTGAGTTACTGATCATATAAGGAAACCAGTCCATAGAAATACATTCATTAGGCCCTAATCTATGGATTTGCATGACTGGACAGGGGTGCAGCCATGGGTGGGCCTGGGAGGGCATAGGTCTACACACTTGGTAGCCAGGGCTCAGCCAATCAGAATTAGTTGTTTTTGCCACAAAAGGGCTTTAGTACAGACAGAAAAGTCAGCCCCCCCCCCCCCCTCAGACCATCCCGCAGGTGAATTCTCTAAAATTATGTTGGAGGCGACTTATGGTAGAAATATTAACATTCAATTCTCTAGCAACAGCTCTGGTGGACATTCCTGCAGTCAGCATGCCAATTGTATGCTCCCTCAAACATCTGTAGCATTGTGTTGTGTGACGAAACTGCACATTTTAGAGTGTCCTTTTATTGTCCCCAGCAAAAGGTGCACCTGTGTAATGAACAGGCTGTTCAATCAGCTTCTTGATATGCCACACCTGTCAGGTGGATGGATTATATTGGCAAAGGAGAAATGCTCACTAACAGGGATGTAAATGCATTTGTGCATATGGAACATTTCTGGGATCTTTTATTTCAGCTCATGGCACATGGGATGTTGCGTTTGTTGAGATGTTGGGTTTATGTTTTTGTTCAACATGTTATTAACCCATTCATTTTACATTTGAGTTAATTGTTCTGAATTCCTTTGTCATATCTGTGTTCCCTCTCTCAAACCACAAATGATATAGCAAAATACACATGCTAATTCATTTCTTTCTTCGCATCATATAACATGTAAGGCAAGCAACATGCATTTTATTACTATGGTATTTCCACATGTCCAATATTGTTCTTTCATTCATTTCCAGAATCAATCAACCTTGATTATCCATTGATTTGAAACAATTAGTAAACAGCTTAGCTTGAAACTACAAGGGTCCAGAGTTTTGCATAATCTGG
The DNA here is from genome assembly GCF_057628025.1 of Oncorhynchus mykiss. Lineage (NCBI taxonomy): Eukaryota > Metazoa > Chordata > Actinopteri > Salmoniformes > Salmonidae > Oncorhynchus > Oncorhynchus mykiss. The sequence goes on from NC_143048.1 coordinate 5,245,227, forward strand.
AATTGTCCCATTGAATGACCCCAGCAGCCATTAGGATGATTGGAATCTGATAATATGATTAGACCACATGAAAATACAACCCGTGCTGAACACTAAACAATTGTCATTGGAGAAATCTTGGGCAGAGGCAAAAAAGTGAAGGGACTGTCACCAAGTGATGCATCCGTATAGTGTAACAAATCTCTTCTCTCGCCAAGGGGCTTTTGGCAGAAACATATTTGGATTCTATATTTCCCCCTGAACAATAGGCCTTCACAGTAGCAGTTGTAGCCTATAGCAAAGGCTACTTTCAAAGTAGCTCTTGGTACAAAAAAGAATAGAGGGATGACATGCGAGTGAAATTAACAATGCCAATTTTTTGGTTCTGTGTGTTTCTTACCTTGTGGCTTCCGTTATCACATTTCCAGCATTCACAGTGTTTCATTCTCAAGACATGAATCCACTCTTCTACATAGGACATCCCAAGGGCCGCTTTGTCTCTCGTATAGACTTAACTTCTCACTTTTAGATGGAAGTTTGATAAGAAATGCAAAAGGAACCCCAGGGATTGTATGGCATTTTGATGAATAGGTTTTGTGTGGTGATTAATGTTTATAAAATTTGAACCGACCCGCCCCCTGTTCCAAACAAGGTTATGTAATGAAATGCCAATGCATGCCCAACCCGTGAAGCTCTAAGGGACTGTTTCTTAGACAGAGGTTAAGGCTGGTCCTGGGCTAAAAACCATGATCGAAGGAGAATTTCGTATTCTCTGGATCATGTCATTGGCTCAGAATTCATAGTATTGCATATTCTACACAATATCTCAACCTATCAAATAAAAAATACAGTTATAGTACCAGTCATTGATAAAGCCTACTCATTCAAGGGTTTTTCTTATTTCTTTTTTGACTATTTTCTACATAGTTTATGTTTTCACAAATATTCTACAATGAAATAACACACATGGAATAAGTAAGCATTTCACGGTAAGGTCTAGACTTGTTGTATTCAGGACATGTGACTAATACAGTTGAATTTGAGTTGAATCATGTAGTAGCCAAAAAAGTGTTAAACAAATCAAAATATATTTTATATTTGAGATTCTTTAAAGTAGCCACCCTTTGCCTTGATGGCAGGTTTGCAAACACTTGGCATTCTCTCAACCAGCTTCATGAGCTGGAATGCATTTCAATTAACAGGTATGCCTTGTTAAAAGTTAATTAATGCATTAGAGCCAATCAGTTGTGTTATGACAAGGTAGAGGTGGTATACAGAAGATAGCCTTATTTGGTAAAAGACCAAGTCCATATTATGGCAAGAACAGCTCATATAAGCAAAGAGAAACGAGTCCATCATTACTTTGAGATATGAAGGTCAGTCAATCCGGACAGTTTCAAGAACTTCGCAAAAACCATCAAGCTCTATGATGAAACTGGTTCTCACGAGGACCGCCACAGGAAAGAAAGACCCAGACTTACCTCTGCTTCAGAGGATAAGTTCATTAGAGTGACCAGCCTCAGAAATTGCAGCCCAAGTATTTCAAGAGTTCAAGTAACAGAAACAACATCAGCTGTTCAGAGGAGACTGTGTGAATCAGGCCTTCATGGTTGAATTTCTTCAAAGAAACCACTACCAAAGGACACCAATAAGAAGAAGAGATATGCTTGGGCCAAGAAATACGAGCAATGGATATTAGACTGGTGCAAATCTGTCCTTTGGTCTGATGAGTCCACAATCACCCGACCTCAACCCAATTGAGATGGTTTGGGATGAGTTGGACAGCATAAGTGGGAACTCCTACATATGTTGAAGCCGGTTGAGAGAATGCCAAGAGTGTGCAAAGCTGTTATCAAGGCAAAGGATGGCTACTTTGAAAAATATAAAATATATTTTGATTTAACACTTTTTTGGGGTTACTACATGATTCCATATGTGTTATTTCATAGTTTTGATGTATTCACTATTATTATTATTATACAATGTAGAAAATAGTAAAAATAAAGAAAAAGCCTTGAATGAGTAGGTGTCCAAACTTTTGACTGGTACTGTATATTAAAACGTTATATATAGTTATTACTAATTGTTTCCACAATTAGCAAATCACCGAAGAATATTGCATTCAAGTGGGTTTATTAAAGTGTAAAAAAAATCATGTTGTTGAATGGAATGAATCTAATATGATAAAACAGATATGAATACAGTGTACAATATGTCCCTGAAAAGCAACAACGCTCAATCGTTCTTAAAATATCCCCTATTTGTCTCCAAGAAATATGAAATATCCTGTGCAGGTTAACCTTTGAGATCGATGTCAAACCCCATTGACACAGTCCTCTCAGTGGTTGTTTGATGGCTTTTACTTAAAAAAAAAAAACAACCTTGGTGTGTGTGTGTTTGTTGATGGGATGGATGCGTGTTTCACTCCCATGTGATATTAGATGTCAGGGAGGTCTAACACCTGCAGTATATGAGACACACCCCACCACCACCTGCTCACACAAACACCTGCTCAGGAACCTCACAGGTAGGATGGGATAACTTGAGACTCAGCTCTCCTTGCTTTAGTTTTCAAAAGTCAAACCAAACTGATTTGGAGTAGGGAATCATTTTTTGGGGGAAGTTGATCATTTTAGACATGTAACAGATTTTCTTTGGTGGCACATTTGACATGTTTACTTCCTATGTGGGATAACAAACCTCAAAACCACCTCTGCTTTATCAACTTCTCTGCACTCTGGCCATGGATGCCGACTGTGGTTCTTTCTGTTCTGTGAATGTCCTCTGAGTGTGTCTCTCATCCTCTCTCTCCACAGTAGTTAAGATGCTCTCCCTGTGCTGTGTCTCCGCTGTGATGGCTATTTTCCTCCAGCCTGCCTTCTCCATTACCTACAACTGTTCTGCTCTGTACAAGAGGGTCCCAGGTAAGTCCTGAGGGTTGAACCTCGTGGCTATTCAGGGGTGGAATTCTCCATGTGAAAATCTCAGGGGGAACATTTTGAGCTGAACAATAATTGAGACACGGTGATCAGACAGTGGTGAGCTCACTGATTGATTCCCCCCAGTAACTTGCCTGGCCGGGCTGAGGAGACAGTGGATTGCGCAGTCAAGTGGAACAGAGTCAATAGGCACTTTAACGTCATAGATTTCACCAGTGGTAACTTGTGGAATAGACACTGGCTGGAATGCACTTTTAACCAATCAGCATTCAGGATTAGACCCACCCGTTGAATGAACAGTGGTAAGACCCCTGAGTGATTCCCCCAGCAGCTACTGTAGTCTAGTAATGATTCTGTATATGTTTTAACCTCCACTTCCTCTCCTCTGTGGCCCCTCAGACAACAACGACTTGACGGTGGACTGCGGGGCCAGTATGATCAATCTGAAGGTGAACCTGTGTACGGCTCAGTGGGCAGGCTTCGACCCCGCCGGTCTGGCTCTGAATGGAGAGCACAACAAGAGCCAGTGCCAGGGCTTGATTGACACCAGCGTGGATCCGCCTGTCATACGCTACCAGCTGCCTGTCAATCACAGCCAGGCGAACCCCTGTCGACAGTCACTGCAGGTGAGAGGGTTACTTGACGTTCACTGTGACAGAGTGCCTTGGGTAAGGTGTACATTTGAGGAAATCTGCACATTAAAGTTAATGCACAATGAGAGAGTGACTTAGTTACAGTGTAAATTAGGACATCATTAGGATTTGTTTTTTTTTACTGTATGTAATGTGAACTGTGTCCAAGACTATCCCTCTGGTGGTTATTTGGGAAATAGCTCATGGAAATAGGAACATTGTGTTTAGCCTACTGTGAACTGTTCAGTTGTGTAAAAATGATACTACCTTAACTTATTATAGAATCGAATGTAAAACAAACCTAATATTGATGGGCTGTGTTTGTGTACTAGCTAACTGTCTAATAACAACGTGTTGATCCTCTATCAATCCAATCATCCACGATCTTACACTGATCCGTCATTGTGTGGATCCTACATAACTGATCTATCATTCATTGGGTCTTACATCAACAACTGACTAGATTACCCCTTTCCCTTTCAGTCATCAATTCCTTAAATCCGTCATTGTGTTGATTGAGCCTAGATCTTGGACGAGGCCCCGGATGCCTCTGGTCCTTTCAACTTTTTCTCCAGCATCCAGTCGGTCATCGTCACAGGTTACCTTAACACCCCCAAGTCCTCTGTGGGGATCATCAGTTACGCCACGGACCTCTACTATCACTTCTCCTGCCGCTACCCGCTGGAGTACCTTCTCAACAACACACAGATTGTAGCGTGAGTCTCGGTCCTCTAACTGGTTATCAGTAAAAATTTACTTTATTGATCCCCAGAGGGTGAATTGGGTTATATAGCTAGTGAGGTAGCTACGTAGATGTAGATAGATGGGGGGGGGTTTGGTTACAAATGAATTCTGGTATCTTCGTCAGGTCAACTGACACTTTTTCCTTCTTCTCTAACACTAGCTCTCTCCCACTCTCTCTATCTTAGGTCGTCAGTCTCAGTGGCCACCAGTGACAACAATGGCACGTTCATCAACACCTTGAGTATGAGTGTTTTTAACGTGAGTGCAGGATTCAATTCCTTATGTATAAAAAAAAACATCCATGAATGGTCAGGGCTGTCTGAGAAGTATATAATATCTCAAGTACACTGTACCTGCCCATAGAATGTTATTATTAATGTAGCTATATCTTAGCGACATTATGAAGTGTTCATTTACTCTTATTTCACTCTACTATTAGTCTTTTGATTTGGATATTTACAGAATACATCTCACCTGTGATCTTCCTCACAACTCCTTCTCTTCTCTACTGTTTGTTGTGTAGGACACTGATTATGGTTACCCATTGGTGGTTCCACCGACAGGACTTGAATTGCGTTCCAAGGTTTATGTGGAGGTGAAGGCCACCAACCTCACTGGGAAGTAAGTCAACATTTTGTCTCTTAACTTATCTACTGGGTCAAATATCTACTGGGTCATTTCATGTACAGTATTTTGTATTGTAGTTTTCCATATCCATTATATTCATATTTATTTTGTATATTCTATATTTTCATTATTGTGAATGGTGTACACACTTTTTCTAAAAAATTGACATGACTCTCTCCCTCCCTCCCTCCCTCCCTCCCTCCCTCCCTCCCTCCCTCCCTCCAACAGTTTTAATCTTTTACTTGACCACTGCTTTGCAACCCCATCAGCGTACAACATGTCAAACAATGAGAAGCACGACTTCTTCACAGGGTTTGACAAAAACCATCCTCTCATCAATTTCAAATATAGATATATATGAATGATAAATTGCAGCCCAGAATATTGATCATAATAAGTATGTGCAAAATGACAAAGGGTTTTCTTATAATCCTTATTCACAGATGCACTGTTGATTCACGCTCATCAGTCACACAGAATGGTATTTCCAAGAATTCCCGATTCTCCTTTGAGGCATTTCGCTTCGTGACACACAACAACCTGGAAAAGTCCAGTATCTTCCTGCACTGCATCCTTCGACTGTGTGAGCCCAGCAAGTGTCAGAAACTGGTTGATGTAAGTGGAGTTCACATACCTACACCATTCTTAAAGTCTCAGGTTCTTTACAATTAGCACCATCGATAAAACAGTGTTGACCGTGACCCATCACAGTAACCATGTCAAGAGATCGGATCTCTTGGTATAGTGGCTAACTTGTTGGGTTGACAGTCACCGGACCCGGGTTCCAAGTTCCGGTTGGCGCTATCCCCTGAATTTGCTGCAATGCCATAAATGGTTCATATAAGCATAAGAACTTGTCTTTGTTACAGGCTTGCAATAGCAGGAGAAAGAGATCACTGGAGCCTTTTGGATCCGAGTCAGCGGAATCAGCCACTGTTTCTGTGGGACCACTCTATACTAGCAGAGATGGTGAGACCTGGAGTCATCCATTAAGGATTTTGTTCAACATTATGTCTGAGATTCTGATATTCAGTAATAATGATCACAGGTAGCACGTCATTCATTGGAGTTTATAGAGATAATTGCTATTAGTACCACTGCTACTCAAATTCCATTTCAATTAATAATATGTTTTCCCTCCCTGTTGTTTATCCTACAGAGGAAAGACCTGCTGCGTTGGCATATAGTGAGTCAAATGTTTTTGCTAAATTAAAGTGTCAAATAATGAATATGTCTAGGTGGGAGGATAAACGTGTCATTTAAAGCACGCCCAAAACTATGCTCTACTTTTCCTCTGTGTGATCCAGGCAGCGGAGGGGTACAGTCAAGAGGTGACAGGGATAACATCACAGGGCTGGTGGTAGGGATCCTCTTTGGCACTGCAGCCATAGCCCTGCTTGTCCTTGGCAGCTGGTTTGTCCTCAAGAAGTTCTACTGGGCAGGCGGTCTGTCCCACTCCTTTGACTGAAAGGTGTCTTGGCCAATGACCATCTACCAACCAACCTGTCCACCTCCGAGCTGCCCAATCTGCTTTGCCTAATAGGGTGTGTTTTAGATTTCTCGTGATGTCATTAATTTTGTAGCCTAAAACTACTAGAAGACCTTGAGTGTGTCCTAAGAAAATAAGTGGACACTAGTGTCTAATTCTCATTTTGTTCATCGATAAAGTTAATCAATATCAATTACCTGTTACGAAGGAAAATGTGTAAACGCCTGAACCATCACAATACTTCACCTTTTGTACTAATATATAAGAATTTCTGAAAGTATGTTAAACGCTTGAGCAATAGTGTAGTAGATGAGGCAACATAAATAGTTCTTTGAATTTTAATCATTATTCTGGAATGTGGGAACTGATATATTAACTATGGCATTTATCTGATTACTATTAATAGCGTTGCCTACGACTCCATAGATATACGCACGGAGTCTTCCACAATGCTATAATATATATAATATATGATATGGGTTTTGGGGATTTTGTTTTGATATATACTGAACTCAATACAGTTGACTTGTAACCGAAGTGGGTGGTGTTTCGCAACCCAGTTTCCGTGTCAATCATGCTCCAATTTCAGACCTCCTACTACTCCTCTGTACATTATTGGAAAAAAATACTAAATAAAGTTTAACATGAATTCAATGTTGTGTAATGGTGTCTGTTTTTTTATGAGAATACAATACAAGTACTGCATATGAACTAGCCGTTTACACTGTAAACTTCACACAAGCTTTATTTACAGTTGACAAAATAAAATGCCTTACAACAATCATCCACATGAAATAAACAACAGCAAAAACATAAATATACATGGATTACTTACTGTACTGTATATACAATGGTAGAGGAGTTGACATATATATATATATATATATATATAAGCACAAGGAGCAGAAACAACAATATAGTTTAAATGTCTTTCTCTCTCATTTTGCTATGAGTAAAGTTCTGTTCTGCTTTTACTGGACAGTGTGCAGAATGTCCTGGAGGAGAGCGCTTAGTTTCGCAGAGAAGTCCTCCTCCAATAAGCCCAGAGGTGGAGAGGGCGGCTCGCTGGGGCTCTGAGCCTGTGACTCCTGCCCCAGAAGGTGCTTCTCTATTCTGGCATGGAACAACTGGTCCTGTAAGGTGGCACTCTGGCAGAACTGCTCCATGCTGGTGAACACCTCTGCCGTGAGGGGGTGTGGAGCCAGCAGGAGATGGGCCAGCTTTGCTTTCAGCACCCCCACCCTGCCCTGGACCTCCAGACTCAACGCCTGCACCTCCTGCCCCAGCCGTACGTTCACCTCCTGCCAGAAGTCCCCCTGGAAGGTACCATTGAGCTCCCTGATCATGCTGGATGTCTTGGTTTTGAAGTCCTGGATGACGGAGGTCATTTTGGCACTGCTGTCATCCAAGGTCTGGCTGATCCACTGCACGGCCTCCAGGTATAGGGTGGGTCCGGCCGCTGCCTGGCTTTCCGCAGCCTCCAATCCCTGAAAGTAGAGCCTGAGGTGGCTACACAGCTCCTGGCTGTTGCTGTTCACGGCGCTCTGGAGCTGCTTGATCAGTGGGGCCAGGCGATCTCTCACGCTGGCCAGGGTGGACTCGCTGGACTGGGTGTGGGCAGGGTACACGGCGAGCCTCTCCCTCAACTTAGCGAGCTCCTGGCGAAGGCGGGCGCGCAGCCTCTCGGACTCCAGGGTAAGCTTGTGCCTGATCTCGCTCACCATGGGGTTGGGGCTGTCCTGGGTGTACAGGTTGCTGCTCTCCACATGGCTCTTCCACATCCCACTGTTAACATACAGGATCAGTTAAAGCATTGTTATAAAGGCTGTTATGAGGCTGTTAAAATACTGTTATAATACCATTACAAAGCTGTTAAGAGAGCGTTATAAGCCTGTTATGGAACTGTTATAAGGATTTATTGGACCGTTGGAAGGCTGTTAAAAGGCTCACCTGAAAACATGCATTTGTGATTCATGATTCAATTATTTATGTTATATATTGTATGAGGACATACTTGACATCCTTGTTGAGGTCTGTCTTCTCATGAGCCTGATTGGTCATTATGTCCTGTAGGGCCTGTGATGCTTCTCTGCTGGTACGGTGGAGTGGGAATGCTACAGTAGAAGATACATTTTAAATCCCATTATTCTCTTTAAGACATCTGCTCTATATTATAAACACTATTCGATAGCAGATGCAATTATGTTTTTAATGGAAAGGAAAGAAAGCACAAACCTGTGGTTGTCAAAAACGACAAGGCGAAGATCACTACTTTGAGATGCATGTTTTTTTTGTTGTTTTTTTTAGACTGAGGAGAAATGGGAAAATGAATTAGGATTTTTAACAGGAACCTTCAGACTAAATAGACCAAAAAAACAGAAGTAACGCAAGATCAATAAGTGAGAGAGTGGCCTGTCCTTACCTATGTACTAGGTTTGGCAGAATGACTCTCCATCAAGACCGTACTTATAAAGGGATGGGTCCTTCTTATCATTGGTTGTCCTAAACTCTGCCTGTGTCAACACACAACACGTGGAGGGTCATGTTGATAACGAATAGCACCCGACACAATGCACAAAAACACTCCCTGTCACAGACTGCACAAGCTCCAACATTCCTTGCGACATCGGTTTAAAGAATTTCAAATGATGTCATCCTGTAATAAGGGAAATATCGTAAAAGCATTGTGGTCATGAAAGGAGTCATGTGGGGCGACAGGGTCAATATTTGCGGGTCAATAGAGGACATAAAGTTAATTCAATTCAACTACCATGGGGACAAAATATCAACAAAAAAACAACACCTTGAATTATGTTTAAATGCACTATTAAATGTATCCCCTTAGGTACACTACATGGCCAAAAGTATGTGGACACCCCTTCAAATGAGTGGATTAGGCTATTTCAGCCACACCCGTTGCTGACAGGTGTATAAAATTGAGCACACAGCCATGCAATCTCCATAGAAAAGCATTGGCAGTAGAATGGCCTTACTGAAGAGCTCAGTGACATTCAAAGTGGCCACATTTTAGGATGCCACCTTTCCAACAAGTCAGTTGGTCAAATTTCTGCCCTGCTAGAGCTGTCCTGGTCAACTCTAAGTGCTGTTATTGTGAAGTGGAAACGTCTAGGAGAACACTTCCTGTCCCAATGCATAGTGCCAGCTGTAAAGTTTGTGGAGGAGGAATAATGTTCTGGGGCTGTTTTTTATGGTTCGGGCTAGGCCCCTTAGTTCCAGTGAAGGGAAATCTTAACGTTACAGCATACAAATGACATTCTAGACGATTCTATGCTTCTTTGTGGCAAAACTTTGAGGAAGGCCATTTCCTGTTTCAGCATGACAATGCCCCTGTGCACAAAGCGAGGTCCATACAGAATTGGTTTGTCGAGATCGGTGTGGAAGAACTTGACTGGCCTGCACAGAGCCCTGACCCCAACGAACACATTTGGGATGAATTGGAACGCTAACTGCGAGCCAGGCCTAATCGCCTAACATCAGTGCCCGAATCAACTCTATATTAATACCCATGATTTTGGAATGAGATGTTTGACGAGCAGGTGTTCACATACTTTCAGTGTATGTCAACTTGCAGGTCTCTGAGATCCCAGGCCACCACACAGACAAGGCTATATAGTTGACATTTAATTTTTTTTTATTTCAAAAGTATCAGGGGGCTTCACACTATTCACACGCACAGTCCCAAAATACTCTCTACGCTGCTGGAGGTCCTCGCCATGCTGGAGGTCCTCGGCCTTCGCCATCACCGTCAGTCATCCAGCATTTGTCTGTTGGTCGTTGGTTGCAAGTCATTCCTCTTTGTCCATTGTCAACAAGTGTCTGTGGCACCAAGCCACCAAAAAAATGTCACCTTTATAATACAGCATTGCATGCATTATCATTGCTTTGTGTGCTGGGATAGAGCATAGATCATAGAGCATAGATCATAGAGCATAGATCATAGAGCATAGATCATAGAGCATTTCATGCAGTTCTACATAATTTTAGATGATTTGAGACTTTAGCAGAACCATTTTTAATACCTCACAAATGATCGAAATGACAGGCTACTTTGACTGACAAACCGAGATCAATAAAAACGTCCTCGTCTTGAATCCGTTAGTAGCCTAGGTGTGTGGAGATCTCGTACAACATGAGGAAATTATAGTCTTAAAACAGCTTTCCGGTTTCACCCAATGACGCGCTCTGCCAAAAGCCTTGGTTTTACTTTGTGCAAAACAATGCTGTTTGCTCAATGGGCCTATTTGGAAGTTGATAATATATTTAGTAGCCTAAAGACAGATTTGTCTTCTCTGTTCACTGAGATATTTACCACACGTTCCCAACTGCATGCCATGTGATTGGGCTACACACAATTCAAGGTTAAGCTATGTAAAAAATATACACTGCTCAAAAAAACAAAGGGTACACTTAAACAACACAATGTAATGTCCACTTAGGAAGCAACACTGATTGACAATACATTTCACATGCTGTTGTGCAAATGGAATAGACAACAGGTGGAAATTCTAGGCAATTAGCAAGACACCCCCAATAAAGGAGTGGTTCTGCAGGTGGTGACCACAGACCACTTCTCAGTTCCTATGCTTCCTGGCTGATGTTTTGGTCACTTTTGAATGCTGGCGGTGCTTTCACTCTAGTGGTAGCATGAGACGGAGTCTACAACCCTCACAAGTGGCTCAGGTAGTGCAGCTCATCCAGGATGGCACATCAATGCGAGCTGTGGCAAGAAGGTTTGCTGTGTCTGTCAGCGTAGTGTCCAGAGCATGGAGGCCGTAGGAGGGCAACAACCCAGCAGCGGGACCGCTACCTCCGCCTTTGTGCAAGGAGGAGCAGGAGGAGCACTGCCAGAGCCCTGCAAAATGACCTCCAGCAGGCCACAAATGTGCATGTATCTGCTCAAACGGTCAGAAACAGACTCCATGAGGGTGGTATGAGGGCCCGACGTCCACAGGTGGGGGTTGTGCTTACAGCCCAACACCGTGCAGGACGTTTGGCATTTGCCAGAGAACACCAAGATTGGCAAATTCCCCACTGGCGCCCTGTGCTCTTCACAGATGAAAGCAGGTTCACACTGAGCATATGTGACAGACGTGACAGAGTCTGGAGCCGCCGTGGAGAACGTTCTGCTGCCTGCAACATCCTCCAGCATGACCGGTTTGGCGGTGGGTCAGTCATGGTGTGGGGTGGAATTTCTTTGGGGGGCCGCACAGCCCTCCATGTGCTCGCCAGAGGTAGCCTGACTGCCATTAGGTACCGAGATGAGCTCCTCAGACCCCTTGTGAGACCATATGCTGGTGCGGTTGGCCCTGGGTTCCTCATCTGGCTGGAGTGTGTCAGCAGTTCCTGCAAGAGGAAGGCATTGATGCTATGGACTGGCCCGCCCGTTCCCCAGACCTGAATCCAATTGAGCACATCTGGGACATCATGTCTCGCTCCATCCACCAACGCCACGTTGCACCACAGACTGTCCAGGAGTTGGCGGATGCTTTAGTCCAGGTCTGGGAGGAGATCCCTCAGGAGACCATCCGCCACCTCATCAGGAGCATGCCCAGGCGTTGTAAGGAGGTCATACAGGCACGTGGAGGCCACACACACTACTGAGCCTCATTTTGACTTGTTTTAAGGACATTAAATCAAAGTTGGATCAGCCTGTAGTGTGGTTTTCCTCTTTAATTTTGAGTGTGACTCCAAATCCAGACCTCCATGGGTTGATACATTTGATTTCCATTGATCATTTTTGTGTGATTTTGTTGTCAGCACATTCAACTATGTAAAGAAAAAAGTATTTAATAAGAATATTTCATTCATTCAGATCTAGGATGTGTTATTTTAGTGTTCCCTTTATTTTTTTGAGCAGTGTATATACAGGCCTACTCTGGTGTATTATTCTGAATTATGGTAATTTATCAGGGATGACGCATGATGAATGCAATGCTGGAGAGCAACGACCACACCTTGTTCATAGGTTACAATGTTGCGCAAACCATAAACTTGGACTGAACCAACATGAATCCATTCTTAGAATATTAGGCCGTTTCACATGACGTTATTTTAGGGGACAGGAGAATTTGAGGCATCAAGTTGAATGAATTTGATTAGAATTGCAAACAGTAGAAATATTTTGTTCATGCCACAGGATGTACTGGATCCTGACAAATGGGTTCCGGAACAAAACTGTCCAAATTTAGAGGTGCCGGATCAAATTAAGCACTGGATTTAGCATGGGTGTGTTCTCCCTCCAGAAGCAGTCCCCAAAGTAGGCTGGCTGGAGGCTGAAGAAATTTGGCTTGTCACCAAAAGCACTCACAAACTTCTACAGATACACAATCGAGAGCATCCTGTTGGGCTGTATCACCGCCTGGTACAGCAACTGCTCCGCCCACAACCGTAAGGCTCTCCAGAGGGTAGTGAGGTCTGCACAACGCATCACCGGGGGCAAACTACCTGCCCTCCAGGACACCTACACCCCCCGATGTCACAGGAAGGCCATAAAGATCATCAAGGACAACAACCACCCGAGCCACTGCCTGTTCACCCCGCTATCATCCAGAAGGCGAGGTCAGTACAGGTGCATCAAAGCTGGGACCGAGAGACTGAAAAACAGCTTCTATCTCAAGGCCATCAGACTGTTAAACAGCCACCACTAACATTGAGTGGCTGCTGCCAACATACTGACTCAACTCCAGCCACTTTAATAATGGGAATTGATGGGAAATGATGGGAAATATATCACTATCCACTTTAAACAATGCTACCTAATATAATGTTTACATACCCTACATTATTCATCTCATATGTATATGTATATACTGTACTCTATATCATCTACTGCATCTTTATGTAATACATGTATCACTAGCCACTTTAACTATGCCACTTTGTTTACATACTCATCTCATATGTATATACTGCACTCAATACCATCTACTGTATCTTGCCTATGCCGCTCTGTACCATCACTCATTCATATTTCTTTATGTACATATTCTTTATCCCCTTACACTTGTGTCTATAAGGTAGTAGTTTTGGAATTGTTAGCTAGATTACTTGTTGGTTATTACTGCATTGTCGGAACTTGAAGCACAAGCATTTCGCTACACTCACATTAACATCTGCTAACCATGTGTATGTGACAAATACAATTTGATTTGAAACGGTCTTCAGTGGGGTTTAATCGGCATCCAACATTATTGTGCATTACCACCACCTACTGTACGAGTGTGGGCCAGAGAAACTAAAGCCTACATGCCAGCCCAGTTAATCTTAAATTATATATATTTCAGACAGTATCTAATCATGTTCTACTTAGTAAGCTCTTTAAACTAATTTCCTGTGTCCCCCTTCTCCCTCACACTGGATCTCAGCCTCTTTCCCTCTCATACTGCCCACACTGTATTAGTACATGCTCCAGTATCTATATTTCCTGGCAATACTCACACTTTCCTGTTGGATGCTTTCCTATCACATTTAAAGTCTTATTTAACCCTTAATCTTGTAAAAAATAGCTTCTGTTATTCTTTCTCTTCCTGCCATCCTCACTCTGTACTTGGAATAGATACCTGCCCTCAGTCTGTTCCACTGCTCCCATAAGCTTGACACCTGTAACATCGTAATAGAGTCGGTACATACGCTTGTACAGGATACTCATACATCATAACTTCACTTTGTCGGGCAAAGACTCAACTTCAAAACTCAAAAGAAGAGAATGACTCTTCTGTTTCCCCCAACTCTTTTTTCACCCACCGTGAAACCACAAACAGATCAGCCAAAAGGCAAGAGTCCACTTTTTCCATAAACTTCATTCCTACTATCACAGACTCATCTTTTTCCTGACCCTCGGTGCATACCTCGGTCTTCGATAACTTCACCACATCTATCACCTCCGATATGTCACCCTCATTCACTTCCATCTATCCTCCCGTCTTCAGCTCCCTCTGCTTAGACTTTACACCATTCTTTAACAAACCATCTCCCTTTTTCCCACAATTTTTACCCAACTAAAGCTCACCCTATTCTTCCCTCTCTCTCTCTCTTAGACCTCCTCTCCCTCTCTTTTCCCCTCCTCCTTTTTCCAACTATACAGCTCCGTACGATAATACTGTACTACTCCTGACAACCATTTTGTTCTTGCTTTCTGTAGGGACTCCATTTCCACTCAATCTCCAAACTGGAGCTGCAAGCTCCCTTTTCAGTAGTGTGGTAGCTCGTTATTTCAATCATGCCCAGGTGTGGCAGACCTGGGCCAACTCAGTATCCAAGGAGACCAGACAAGGGAGAAGAGTCTACAATAAATCAATCAGAAAATAAAAAAAGGAGGGAGAGGCACAGCAAACCATTGAAAATAATGTAACAGAGTAAAGTACACAAATGAGGATAAAGGTCATTGCAAGCTCTAAATAAATATAAAATATATACAAAAAGGGCTGGCTTCCAATTGGGGGAAAAACAAGGGAGGGCAACATGTGACAGGCCCTTAACAACACTATCAGATATAGAATACCGAAGCCAACTAGGCTAAAGCTCAATGGTTGCTTCCCGCCAGTCCCTGTCATGAGGCTCAAATCAACAACTGGGTGAGCCTGGAAAAACTCCATTCTGAAGTTCATTCAGTTCATTCTATAAACTATTATACACGATTCTTGATTTTGGCTTGAATCCCCTCAGTCTCGAGTACACGAAGAGTACACAGACATGGAAAATAGACTTCTGTCAAAGAACTCACACTATCCGCTCCTCCTATGAAAACAATGGTAGTATATATTATCAGGTTCCGGCTGAACTTGGTTTCCATCTGACTAGAGTTCTCTAATCAATTCTGGATTACTTAATGGAACACTCAGGATCATGGTGGGTGGAGGCAGTAGGCTACATTCACAGACTAGTCTTATTGTTTGTGAATGTAGCCTTTTTGAGACATAATCAAGCTGTTAAAACTCAAACTACATCCTCACAAGTACATAAAAAATGCCGGATCTTCTTCTAAGGCCGGATCTTATTGTATCTTGTTTTGAAATGTTTTTACACTTCTCACGTCTGTGCTAATATGGCTAAAATTAGCTAGCTATGTAACCAACAACTGTAACAATGTATTTGAGAGACAACAAGTGCTTACTGGGCATATGTATATATGTTTTCAATAAACATTTGCAGACTATTTTTATTTTTATTTTACCCAATTTTGTGGTATCCAATTGTTAGTAGCTACTATCTTGTCTCATCGCTACAATTCCCGTACGGGCTCGGGAGAGAGGAAGGTTGAAAGTCATGCCTCCTCCGATACACAACCCAACCAAGCCGCACTGCTTCTTAACACAGCACGCATTCAAAACCTGAAGCCAGCCGCACCAATGTGTCGGGAGGAAACAGTGCACCTGGCAACCTTGGGGAGCGTGCACTGCACCCGGCCCGCCACAGGAGTCGCTGGTGCGCGATGAGACAAGGATATCCCTACCGGCCAAAGCCTCCCTAACCCGGACGACGCTAGGCTAATTGTGCGTCGCCCCACGGACCTCCCGGTCGCCCCACGGACCTCCCGGTCGCCCCACGGACCTCCCGGACCTCCCGGTCGTGCGCCACCCGGGAGGCCCGACTAAATATAGTTTACATGTTGTCAGTATCACAGGAGTTTGGTGGCACCTTGGGGAGAATGGGCTCGTGGTAATGGGTGGAGCGGAATAGGTGGAATGGCATCAAATACATCAAACATGAGCTGTGTTCAAATACCCATACTAACATACTATATACTACATACTTAATGAGTACATACTATTCGTTTATTTTAGTATACTGTAAACTAACGGTATCCTTTAATTTGAGCGTATTAGAGCTTCGCCTGTCTACCGGAAGTTGATGCTGTTGCTATGCAACCTCTTGCTAGCTTGATAGCCTAACAAATTACTAGCTAGACATTTTACGACTTAAGGTGTATTATTCAATTCAATCTGGAGTGCCAAAGTGTGCTCAGAGTGCACTCTGGGCGTTCGTAAATTCAGAGCATTGTCAGATTGTCTGTTTGTAAATTCAGATTGTTTCATTCTCGGACTGTTCAGAGCGCATAACGACAGTCAAGTACCCAAGCTAATTGGCTAACTTGCTAGCTACTTCCAGACACAAATGAGAGAACTCCTCACTCTAATGATCTGATGATTACTCGCCCTAGCAGAGCTGGTTAGGCTGTTTTCATGTTGTCCAGAGCATTGGTGATTGTAACTGTGCTGCTGGCAACAATTTAATTACGCTTTTTTGACGACATTTACTGACACCGGCCATATTCAGGCAACATAATGTGTAAGTTAATTTATTGGAAAAGTCATTACTTTATTACATTGCTCAACATTTTCTGAACATTTGTCATAATTAGTTAAAGCAATTAATTGGTATCCGCTCTCGTTGGACTTCAGGCTGCATATTTTTTTGCCATTTTCTCCCAATCTTAAAACGTTGTGAAGCCTCAACCCTTTTTTTAAAGAATGGCATTATGGGCCCTGAAAGTATACTCAAAATACGTCACAACCATTACGGTTAGTGCGGTTAGTATGAGTATTCGAACACAGCTATGGATTCCATGTGTTTGATGCCATTCCATTTGCTCCGTTCGAGTTGTTATTATGAGTCGTCCTCCCCTCAGCAGCCTCCACTGGTCAGCATTCCTTTGATTGTAAGCCAAGCCTGTCTGTTTTGCCTCAACGTTGTGCATATATTGGTTTTATTGGATAACAACCCACCGATCTATATTACTCTCACCTCGTTTGAGCTCATCTGTTGCAATATCTCTATACGAGTCATACATATTTTATATATGAATGAGTATAACCAGTCATAATGTCCATGATCTCATACTACTCATACTAACCGATGTAAAAAATGTATCACTAGCCACTTTAAACAATGCCACTTAATATAATGTTTACATAATCCTACATTACTCATCTCATATGTATATACTGTACTCTATACCATCTACTGCATCTTGCCATCTTTATGTAATACGTGTATCACTAGCCACTTTAAACAATGCCACTTTTATGTGTTCACATACCTTACATTACTCATCTGATGTGTATATACTGTACTCGATACCATCCACTGCATCTTGCCTATGCCGTTCTGTACCATCACTCATTCCTATATCTTTATGTACATATTCTTCATCCGTTTACACTTGTGTGTATAAGGTAGCTGTTGTTATATTGTTAGGTTAGATTACTCGTTGGTTATTACTGCATTGTTGGAACTAGAAGCACAAGCATTTCACTACACTCGCACTAACATCTGCTAACCATGTGTATGTGACAAATACGATTTGATTTGATTTGATCTGCAGCCATCACGTCAACACAGAAGGTTTAACCATTGACTGCAGCCAGGTCACATCCTTCACTCATCTCATCCTGCTTGTATGTGTGTGAAAGGTCACCACAACTCTCTTAGGTAACTAGCTAGTTGTCATTGACAGGGCATTGTCATTGACAGGGCATAGTCCAGAGCTTCTGTGGTGAATTATGTAGGTTATTCCATGTAGCCAAAGTCTTTAAAAAATAAATTGGAAAAATATATTATGTGAAATGTACTCGAGAGTGGAGAACAGCGTATCGCAAGGTCTGAGCAACGGGGGGAAACAGCTAATTCTACACATTTCACCATAGGCCAAAGAGAAAACGCCCTTTTTTTTAAAGCAAATGTCCTGCAATTCTACACATATTGCCATTGGGCAATGTGTCAATAATGACATTTTGCAATGAGGCGGAGAGGATCTAGCATTTTTAAATCTAATTTCCTTTAATTAAACTTTTTTATTGCCATCACTTATGACTTGTTCATATGCTATTTAGGGAGGGGGAACCACCAGCGGTGGATTAAGGCCACCTGCTTATGCTTGTGCAGAAGGTTGACTTCTGAACATACTGCAGGTTATTACATAAAGAAAATGAGAAGTAAAACGTTTGACCGTGATCTGGCAGAGTTACTCAAGAATTGCATTTGGCGAAAGGCTCGGCACACGCATACTCAGGCTGACTGGCTCTCGTTCAGGCAAATGAGAAATGAGTGCACTCAGGCTATCCGGAAGGCCAAAGTTAGTTACTTTAAGAACCAGTTCTGTCTCTGTGGGTCTAATGCGACTAGCCCTGATGCTCCTCCCTCTTTTTCCCCTACCCTGCTACAAAGTTTCTCCCTGCAGGCGGTCAGGCAGAAACTTTGAGTCTGAGGTGCTAAAGGAGCTCCTTAAACTTAACCCCCAAAAAACATCTGCGTCAGATGGTTTAGACCCTTTCTTCTTTAAGGTTGCTGCCCCTGTAATCGCCAAGCCTATCTCTGACCTTTTTAACCTGTCTCTCCTCTCTGGGGAGGTTCCCTTTGCTTGGAAGACAGCCACAGTCCATTCTTTATTTAAAGGGGGAGATCAAGCTGATCCTATCTGTTACAGGTCTAATTCTATTTTGCCCTGTTTATCCAAAGTGTTGGAAAAACTTGTCAATAATCAACTGACTGGCTTTCTTGATGTCTATATTATTCTCTCTGGTATGCAATCTGGTTTCCGCTCAGGTTATGGATGTGTCATTGCAACCTTAAAGGTCCTCAATGATGTCACCATTGCCCTTGATTCTAAGCAATGTTGTACTGCTATTTTTATTGACTTGGCCAAAGCTTTTGATACGGTAGACCATTCCATTCTAATGAGTATTGGTGTCTGAGGGGTCTTTGGCCTGGTTTCTCAAAGAGTGTGGTGAATGAAGTCAAAACATCTGCTGTCTCAGCCACTGCCTGTCACCAAGGGTGTACACCAAGGCTCGATCCTAGGTCCCACGCTCTTCTCAATTTCAATCAACAACATAGCTCAGGCAGTAGGAAGCTCTCTCATCCATTTATATGCAGATGATACAAGTCTTATACTCAGCTAGCCCCTTCCTGGATTTTGTGTTAAATGCTCTACAACAAAGCTTTCTTAGTGTCCAACAAGCTTTCTCTGCCCTTAACCTTGTTCTGAACACCTCCAAAACAAAGATCATGGGGTTTGGTAAGAAGAATGCCTCTCTCCCCACAGGAGTGATTTCTACCTCTGAGGGTTTGGAGCTTGAGGTAGTAACCTCAGAAGTACTTGGGAGTATGAATAGATGCAGGCTAAGGTTGAATCTAGACTTGGTTTCCTCTATCGTAATAGCTCCTCTTTCACCCAAGCTGTCAAACTAACCCTGATTCAGATGACCATCCTACCCATGCTAGATTATGGTGACGTAATTTATAGATCGGCAGGTGAGGGTGCTTTCAAGTAACTAGATGTTCTCTGCCATTCGGCCATCAGTTTTTCCAATGCTCCTTATTACAGCAACAGGCAAACGACAGGCAGGGGTCGATAATCCAGAGTAGTGGGTCATAGGTACAGGACGGCAGGCAGGCTCAGGTCAGGCAGAGGTCGGTAATCCAGAGTAGGGGCAACGGTACAGGACGGCAGGTAGGCTCAGGCAGAGTGGTCAGGCAGGCGGGCTCAGAGTCTGGACCGGGAAGGATCAAAACCAGGAGGGCGAGAAAAAGAGCGACTGGGAGGGGGGGGGGGAAGCAGGAGCTGAGAAAACCGCTGGTTGACTTAACAAACAAGACAAACTGGCAACAGATAAACAGAGAACACAGGTATAAATACACAGGGGATAATGGGGAAGATTGCCAACACCTGGAGGGGGGTGGAGACAATCACAAGGACAGGTGAAACAGATCAGGGCGTGACACCTTATAGGACACACCACTGCACTCTATACTCTTCTGTAAACTGGTAATCTCTGTATACCAGTCGCAAGACCCACTGGTTGATGCTTATTTATAAAACCCTCTTAGGCTTCACTCCCCCCTATCTGAGATATCTCCTGCAACCCTCATCCTCCACATACAACACCCGTTCTGCCAGTCACATTTTGTTAAAGGTCCCCAAAGCACACACATCCCTGGGTCGCTCGTCTTTTCAGTTCGCTGCAGCTAGCGACTGGAACAAGCTGCAAAAAACACTCAAACTGGACAGTTTGATCTCAATCTCTTCATTCAAAGACTCAATCATGGACACTCTTACTGACAGTTGTGGCTGCTTTGCGTGATATATTGTTGTCTCTACCTTCTTGCCCTTTGTGCAGTTGTCTGTGCCAATATTTTTGGACCCTGTTTTGTGCTGCTACCATGTTGTGCTGCTTCCATGTTCTGTTGCTACCATGTTGTTGTCATGTTGTGTTGCTACCATGCTGTGTTGTCATGTGTTGCTGCCAGCTACAGTGCCTTGCGAAAGTATTCGGCCCCCTTGAACTTTGCGACCTTTTGCCACATTTCAGGCTTCAAACATAAAGATATAAAACTGTATTTTTTGTGAAGAATCAACAACAAGTGGGACACAATCATGAAGTGGAACGACATTTATTGGATAATTCAAACTTTTTTAACAAATCAAAAACTGAAAAATTGGGCGTGCAAAATTATTCAGCCCCCTTAAGTTAATACTTTGTAGCGCCACCTTTTGCTGCGATTACAGCTGTAAGTCGCTTGGGTTTTGCACATCGAGAGACTGACATTTTTCCCATTCCTCCTTGCAAAATAGCTCGAGCTCAGTGAGGTTGGATGGAGAGCATTTGTGAACAGCAGTTTTCAGTTCTTTCCACAGATTCTCGATTGGATTCAGGTCTGGACATTGACTTGGCCATTCTAACACCTGGATATGTTTATTTTTGAACCATTCCATTGTAGATTTTGCTTTATGTTTTGGATCATTGTCTTGTTGGAAGACAAATCTCCGTCCCAGTCTCAGGTCTTTTGCAGACTCCATCAGGTTTTCTTCCAGAATGGTCCTGTATTTGGCTCCATCCATCTTCCCATCAATTTTAACCATCTTCCCTGTCCCTGCTGAAGAAAAGCAGGCCCAAACCATGATGCTGCCACCACCATGTTTGACAGTGGGGATGGTGTGTTCAGGGTGATGAGCTGTGTTGCTTTTACGCCAAACATAACGTTTTGCATTGTTGCCAAAAAGTTCAATTTTGGTTTCATCTGACCAGAGAACCTTCTTCCACATGTTTGGTGTGTCTCCCAGGTGGCTTGTGGCAAACTTTAACCGACACTTTTTATGGATATCTTTAAGAAATGGCTTTCTTCTTGCCACTCTTCCATAAAGGCCAGATTTGTGCAATATACGACTGATTGTTGTCCTATGGACAGAGTCTCCCACCTCAGTTGTAGATCTCTGCAGTTCATCCAGAGTGATCATGGGCCTCTTGGCTGCATCTATGATCAGTCTTCTCCTTGTATGAGCTGAAAGTTTAGAGGGACGGCCAGATCTTGGTAGATTTGCAGTGGTCTGATACTCCTTCCATTTCAATATAATCGCTTGCACAGTGCTCCTTGGGATGTTTAAAGCTTGGGAAATCTTTTTGTATCCAAATCCGGCTTTAAACTTCTTCACAACAGTATCTCGGACCTGCCTGGTGTGTTCCTTGTTCTTCATGATGCTCTCTGCGCTTTTAACGGACCTCTGAGACTATCACAGTGCAGGTGCATTTATACGGAGACTTGATTACACACAGGTGGATTGTATTTATCATCATTAGTCATTTAGGTCAACATTGGATCATTCAGAGATCCTCACTGAACTTCTGGAGAGAGTTTGCTGCACTGAAAGTAAAGGGGCTGAATAATTTTGCACGCCCAATTTTTCAGTTTTTGATTTGTTAAAAAAGTTTGAAATATCCAATAAATGTCGTTCCACTTCATGATTGTGTCCCACTTGTTGTTGATTCTTCACTTGTTGTTGATTATTTATGTTTGAAGCCTGAAATGTGGCAAAAGGTCGCAAAGTTCAAGGGGGCCGAATACTTTCGCAAGGCACTGTATATTGTTGTCTTAGGTCTCTCTTTATTTGTATTTTTAATCCCAGCCCCCGTCCCCGTCGGAGGCCTTTTGCATTTTGGTAGGTCGTCATTGTAAGTAAGAATTTGTTCTTAACTGACTTGCCTAGTTAAATAAAGGTTAAATAAATGAAATAAAATATTACACATCCCAGGCACACACTCAAGTGTATACACACACACACACTCGCACGCACGCACACACACACACACACACACACACACACACACACACACACACACACACACACACACACACACACACACACACACACACACACACACACACACACACACATACACACATACACACACACAGCTTTGCATTATACATTTTAGTTCTGTATTGTGGATTCTAGGCGGTTGACCTATATTCAAACTGCTACTTTTTTTTATTGATATTTATTTGGTATGTGGTATTGATTTAGTACATGTGTATGCGTATGTGTACCACTTGATAAAAGCCAGGACAGGCCCGTTATCATGAGGAAGCAAAGGGTGAAGATGTTACCTTGGATTTTGAACACAAGCTGGCAGCCTTTCAGTACACAGGACAAAGTTTGACTGGATAAGCAGCAAAACAAGGTATTCATTTCTCACGACCACTCTTTGACCTGGCAACACGGCAAACAGAAGCCCCCTGAAAAACAATTTGCTAATTCTAAACATCCAATTCAAATCAATAGTACATTCCTAGAATTTTGGGAGAATTGCAATGAACCGTAAAGCAAAGTGGTGACGATGTGACGAGAGCCAAATCACAACCTGTTCAATATCAGTTCATTGGTAGGATTGATGTGAACAAAGCCTGTAATCTGACCTGGATGCATAGGGTTACCATTTTCAACCCACCAGCCTCCCATGTTACCCTACCTCGCAGGCCTCATCAATTATTCAGTAGGCCAGGGAAAGTGCTGGTCTCCAGTCCCCCACTGAGTCTGGGACAGCAGTAGCAAGATCGTCCAGGACCGGGAGGATGCTAAGGAAGGTAGGGCCAGGAGTATGCAGGCGGCCAACCCTGCTGTTTTGGTGCCTGTATGTCTTCGTGGAGGAGCACACTGTGTATGGCCACAACAGAACTGTGGAAACCAGGGAGATGGAGAGGCCATTTTGTGAGCAAGGTAGACACACTGTATGTCTCTGCATGCTTAGATAGACCTGAGAATAATTATGGTCCTATTGTGAGGCTATTGTGTTTTAGCTGTGTGTGGCATGAGAGACAAAACCTGACTATGCCACCTTGTGACAGCGCATGAAAACCCTTGGTGGTACACTACCACTACCATTTTGTGGTAAAACTCTATTTATTCAAACAGGATTCTATTGTCCAGTGGGAAGTCCCACACCAGTGCCATGTCCGAAGGGTACATTTGGGCCGACGGTTGGTGCTAGTTCCATGGACAGCTGTCTCAGCTGCCCAACCAACCACTACTGTCCGCGACCTGCTCTGACCTCAGGCATACCCTGTGGAGCCTGGGCACAGCAGCCCCTACCTGGCCAGGACAGATGTGTGTGTCTTGGAGAAGGGCAAACCTTCCAGGTGTGTGTATGTGTGTTTGTGTGTGTGTGTTTACGTATGTTCTTGTGTGTGTGTGTGTGTGTGTGTGTGTGTGTGTGTGTGTGTGTGTGTGTGTGTGTGTGTGTGTGTGCGTGCTTGCATGTGTGGGTGCAAAGCCCTTCTTTTATGTTTTGTATTGTGTATCAATGACTCTGTCCTGTCCGTCTTCCGTAGTATCAGGCACACAGGTTGCAGGCAAGAACAGTTAACACAATATACAGTATATCCACTTGGTTCATGGGTTCAATCTGTAGCCCGCGGCTCAGAATGTTTCATATCAAGTTTCAACATAGCCGGAGTCTAATTTCCATCCGCGTCAGTCACCCAGTGACTGTTGAGCCTTCCACTCAGCAGCTCATGTTCAAAGGGGAAATGACTCTAGGTACTCTGAATGACTTCCAGGTATTGGGTGTTGATCTAAGCGTTTTAATGTCAAATCAAATCAAAATCCAATTGTATTTGTCACATGCTTCGTAAACATGTGCGTGGGGAGAGTCCAGTGTGTGTGCTTTGAGTCAAACGAGTTTTGCAAAAGGTCTAATGTCTATTTGTGTGCATGTGTGTGTTTGTGTGTATGTGTTTGTGTGTGATGTGTGTGTGTTGGTATGTGTGTGTGTGTGTGTGTGGGTGGGTGGGTGTGGGTGTGTGTGCACGTGCCAATTTAGGCCAGTGATGGGCACTGCCCCTGTGCCCTAGGGTACCGCCTCATGGGCCAAGGGGACACTTGTTTGCACAGTGTCTATGATATTTGTAGAGATGGGAGAGCGAGGACACAACATGGAACCTGTCTGGACAGGCAGCAGTGGGCACAGCACTGTACCCAGCAGGTTAGGAGAAGATAACTCACCCATGCATGCACACACACACCATGCACACACGCACACGCACACGCACACACACACACACACACACACACACAGAAACTCTACGTATTGTAGTTCATTGAACAAAGTACTGTGTGCAGTACAGGTGTGTTGATAGTACTTTTTTGATAACACAATTTGCTTTACCAAGACATGCATACAAAAACCATGGAAACTGTTTCCATTGATACATTCTATTCTGTGTACAATCATAGACAATGTACAGATGGACCTGTGGCAACATGGGTGTCTACTCTGTGCTAGTCCAACCAATCATTTACATATACAATAGATCTGTGGATCCCAAACTGGGGGCTCGCGGTCACGAGTAAAAAAAAAAACTTACTCTTGAAAGTTGTAACAGTAGAATGCACAAGATGCAATTTTGAAATGTTGTACTCCATAATCTGCTTTCCTTGTCAGTCATTGCATACTGTATCTTAGAGAGCTGTTTATAACTTGTCAGAAATGTCAAGATCAACTGGCCATTGTAGGCTAACCATTTTTAGCTAGGTTTTTTTTATCCCATAGATTGTGTTGTAATGCTTGAGACACTCAAATATCACATGAATACACATTAGACATGGCAACATGTATAGAATTGCTAGAAAATAAGCTTTTAAACCTGCAAAATGTTCTCTTCACCAACATGAGGGTGTGAACAGTGCTTGTGCCCATGTTCCCCAATGCTAGAAGAGGGGCCTGAGTAAAAAGTTTGGGAACCCCTGCACTACGTGACTGACAGCGGGCACTGTTTTGAAGCCACTGCGCCTCTATCTTCGCACTCCCCCACCATTGTAAAAAATATTTTGGAAACCATCGAAATGCATTTATTAATGTCTACATTCGTTTTTGCCACGTTCATTCTATTATTCTATCATTGGCCCATATATAGCATCAGCAATCCAGGGTTTATATACATAATGGAGCCCAACGTAATGTGTAACCTTTTTCCCTTGACTGGCTGCCGCTCAGTCCCAGCCTTTTCCTAGGTCAACAGATCCCAAGTGTTACTCTCTTCCTCTCCCAGGTGTGTCTCTCTCCAGGGGACTACCAGGGCTTTGATGGAGCTCTGGGCCTGTGTCTGTGCAGGGAACCCCCAGAGAGGGCTGTGTGTGGGGGCTGGTGTAGGAGCAGGCCAAAGCTGGCACTGCATTTAGTGTGTGCTGCCGTAGACTTGCAGCTGGTATATAGCAACTCTGAAGGCCAGGTAAGCTATGATGACTTGAGCATGTGTAGGTGAAGAGTTGTATGGCAAACACATTATGCGCACATACTCACACAAGGCACCACACACACACACACACACACACACACACGCACACACACACACACACACACGCACACACACACACACACACACACGCACACACACACACACACACACAAGGCAGCATACATGTATGCGACCAATAAAAATGTGGATTTGATGCACACACACAGGTACAATTATTTGTCTCTCAGAAGTAAAACCATCAAGCGATGTCTGTCATTGAACAACCCCATGCCATGAATAGATAGTGAAAAAACAAACTGATCTATTTTATAATTTCTTAAAACAATAAAATAAAATGTACCAACATTTCTGAACATGGATATATAGCATTTTGGAATGAAACTCTTCAATTACAAACACTTGATCCTGTCCCCTTATCTCCAACCAACATTCATAGGACCATTTTATTGAAAAATGTATGGGTATACAGTACACTAGCTTGAGTTAAAACTTAGCTTGTACAATCACAGACAATGTACGGAAGATGAACTGAATAACTTGGAAATCACATACTTGGATATCATATGCTTGGACATCATAGACAGCCACATAGAGTAACAACCTGACATAGTTATGAGTAAACGGTCCAGTGTTTTCTCTAACAGGTGAGCGTCTCCGGGAGTGTGTTGCTGGAGACCGTGTTCAAACGCTGGGACTCCCAGGGGACCTTGCAGTGTGACGGTCGCCACAATATCTCCCTTCCTGTGTACACAGTGCAAACAAATGGTGAGCTCCTCGGATACAGTGTGGGCCCAGTTACAATAGGCCCTTAATACATGGTAGGACCAATAATAACAATGGCTGTCTTTGTGTGTGTCGGCTTTTTTAAAGATGCAGGGTTCCTTGGTCTCCTCAATGACGTCCCAGCGGAGATTCGGGAGTTATTTCCAGAGAAAAGCATGGGAATGCACAGCTCTACAGGTTACCTATCATCAGAGAATGATTAAAAAAACTTCAGTGCTGTGAAAAAGTATTTTCCCTTCTTTTGCATATTTTTTATAGTAAATGTTGTCAGATCTGCAACCAAAACCTGATATTAGATAAAGGGGACCTGAGTGGACAAATAACACGACAATAAATACTTATTGAATTTATTTCGTAAAAGTTATGCAACACCCAATGCCCCGGTTTGAAAAAGTAATTGCCCCTTTACACTCAATAATTGGTTGTGTCACTTATTGCTGCAGTGACTCCAACCAAACGCTTCCTGTAGTTGTTGAATCAGTCTCTCACATCGCTGTGGAGGAATTTTGGCCCACTCCTCCAGGCAGAACTGTGGTAACTCAGTGACATTTGTGGGTTTTCAAGCATGAACTGCTCGTTTCAAGTCACAACATCTCAATTGGGATTAAGTCTGGACTTTGACTAGGTCATTCCAAAACTTCAAATTTGCTACATTTTAGCCATTTTCATCGTAGACATGATTGTGTGTTTTGGGATCATTGTCTTGCTGCATGATCCAGCTACATTTCAGCTTCAGCTCACAGATGGATGGCCTGACATTCTCCTGTAGATTTCTCTGGTGCAAAATTCATGGTTCCTTCTATGAAAAAAAGTTGTGCAGGTCCTGAGGCAGCAAAGCGTCCCCAAACCATCACACTACCACCTCCATGCTTGACCATTGGTATAAGGTTCTTACTGTGGAATGCAGTGTTTGGTTTTTGCCAGGCATAGATTTTGTTATTTGTAAAGTCAGGTTCCCTTTATCTAATATTAGGTTTTGGTTGAAGATCTGACAACATTCAGTATATAAAAAATATGCAAAATAAGAGAAAATCAGAAATGGGGCAAATACTTTTTCATGACACTGTACATGTTCTCCTAATTTTACTGTCCCAATACACTTACTGATACAATATTCCCTCTGATTAATTCATTAAACCATCCATCCATCAATTCCTCCGTTTGTTTCTTTGTTCGTTTGTTAATTTTTTCATTCATTAATTCAACCATCCATCCCTCCATGACTATTTTCAACCAGGTGACTCTGGTGTCAGAGAGGAAGGAGGGGCTGGGTCTGATTGGTCCAGCAGAGCAACCACCTGGGGAGGAACCATGAACTCCAGCTCTGTGGGGATTCTGAACCCTACTGCATGTCTACACCTACGGGACACACTGCTCTTCACTGTCACCAGACAACATTACCCTCAGTATGATGTGTAAGTCAATCAAACTGTGCTCCTGACAGTGGATTTTCTACACTTTGCTCTCAGAAATTAGTTTTTAATTTGCATAGGACTTCAAGATATGTTTTATAAAATGTCAAACCTCTTCATCTGGGACAGGGTGCTGTTGCAGATCCAACGCACTCCTGAAAGCATTACGGAAAATACACTATCTGCAACAATTATTTTGGCCTTTGGGTATCTTTCTATGAACTGTTTTTCTTTATCCTTTTTTTCTACTGAGCTTCAAACTTCCTGTCTTGTTGTCCAGAGAGAACCTGTACAATACCAACCGTGACTTTGACTGGGGTCCTCTGAGGCGGCTGGCTGAGGACCTGACACTGGCCAGGACACCGCCGACACTCTTCTCATTGGTCTTCACTCAGCCTGGGGTGTACGCCTTCAAACTCAGCGATCATCAATACAAACACATGGTATTACCCTGTTTGCTCAAACGTGGCCTTAGAGGTTCTTACCCATTGAACAAAATGGGTGAAAGATACAATCGTTGTATAGTAATGCCCTGCTCCTCTTCGTTTTTCTTTTATTGTGTTATGGAGTAACTTTGAACTGATAAAAGGGAAATCCATAAGCCTTCCCAGTATCTAAAGCCAATATGCTCACGTGCTCCTCTGCTCCTCACAGTATGTGAGGGTAATGCCAGCAGGTGGACAGTGCTATGAGGCTGGACCGTTCTTCCCCACTGTCCCCTATCATGTGATAAGAATGGGCATCGCCAAGAGACGACACCTGCTTTTACGCCCTGACTGGTTGGTGACAGGAGGACTGCTGCTTGGCGCTGTGGTCATCCTCAGCCTGTGTGTGACGCTGCTGGTGAGAGCACTTCTTGGCGTTGACACACACATGCGTCCTCACAGGCATGCCTTGATTGCAAGCGCACACACACGTCCATAAACATTATTGGCAAGTGTAATTGGGAAATTTCAGATTAGAATATGCATATGTGTAACAGTTAAGAACGTAGTTGAGTGGGGTCAGTCGAGCCAAATGGTTAGTTGAGTCACCCGTTCTTTCTAGGAAACTATACATAAAATGAATCACGTTGTAACGGTTTTCTTGCGGTGAAGGAGAGGCGGACCAAAATGCAGCGTGGTTTCTATTCATGGTTCTTTAATAAAGCAACTCCACATGAACAAACTAACAAAACAAGAACCGTGAAAACCTAAACAGCCCTATCTGGTGCAAACACAGAGACAGGAACAATCACCCACAAACACACAGTGAAACGCAGGCTACCTAAGTATGATTCTCAATCAGAGACAACTAATGACACCTGCCTCTTATTGAGAACCATACTAGGCCGAAACATAGAAATACCCAAATCATAGAAAAACAAACATAGACTGCCCACCCCAACTCACGCCCTGACCATACTAAATAATGACAAAACAAAGGAAATAAAGGTCAGAACGTGACACACGTGACCAAATATTTAGGAAAAAAAGAGAGAACGAAAAGTGGTAAGCAAGTTCGGTTCAAAAAACAGATTTTCACAAAGTCAGATTAAAATGTGTTGTGTTGTAGCTTTCATGATGCTTGTATCTAAACCAAAGCTGATCATTTTAATACTGTTCTATACATCAGTTAGAGTCTCTATAAGCTTATACAGTATATGCAGTCCTAAACCAAGCATGAAAGTGCATCTGTGTAGCTGTGTGGGCTAATATAGTCAAAATGGTTGCTGTGGGGCAGTGGTGGAAAGCACATACTGTAAGTAATACTTTAAAGTATTTTTTTTGGGGGGGGTATCTGTACTTTTATATTTTTGACAACTTTTACTTCACTACATTCCTAATGAAAATAATGTACTTTTTCCCTGACACCCAAAAATACATTTTGACTGTTTAGTAGGACAGGAAAATGGCCAAATTCACGCACTTATCAAGAGAACATCCTTAGTCAATCCCCACTGCCTCTGATCTGGTGGACTCACTAAACACAAATGCTTTGTTTGTAAATTAATGTCAGTGTTGTAGTGTGCCCCCTGGCTATCCATAAAATAAAATAAAAACAAGAAACTTCTGCCGTCTGGTTTGCTTAATATAAGCAATTTGAAGTATTATTTTAATGGATGACTATCACTTTAACTTGAGTAATTTTCGGTTAAGGTATCTTTACTTTTACTCATCTTTACTTTTACTTATTTGGGAACCTTTTCCACCACTGTATATTTCCTTTCTGTATTGCACATGATGTTCAGTGTTCTATTTGTGACACTCAAGGTGCGGGTTGATGGTCACTAGACCTGGATACTGGATGTTCTGGATTATTTTCATATCTGTTGATTGCAGCCAGAATGGAAGTACAAGGACACTGAGTATTCACTGTTCTATTGTATTGATGACATTCTGTGAACACTATGATTCTGTAGCAGGTGACAAATTCATTTCCTGTTTTGTGTTTTGACTTTTTGACTACAAGCCTCTCGGGCTGCTGTTGACTACCTTTAAGATTCTAGTGGAGCAAAGGTCACGCACATTGTGCACACAATTCTGTTTTTACACACAAGTCAGACAGATTTGTATTCCCATGTGTAGATCTTGTTTCGGGAGTATGGCTGGCCAGAGAAAGTGGCCACCAGAGCCCAGTACCGTACACTCCAGCTCCAGTACCCCATGGAAGACTACGCCTCAAAGGGTTCCAGGGTGACGACATTAAAGAAGTACCACAGAAACCTCCAGGCCAGGATGACAGACGCCTCTATACAGCCCGGTACAGTACAATATATCCTACTCACTCTTCACCCACCATAGCCCACAGGCAAGCAATCTACCCAACCACCTTACTATACAACATTCCCAGGGACCGGACCATAGTATAACAGCTTACACCTTTACTACCTTACACAACTCTGTTTACACAATGGGGAGACTGACCCTTAGACACCCAAAAAGCCACAACCAATCACACTCTGGTGTGGTGCTTGCAAAATACCACCATTCACGTGCATGCTCACGCAATATCAACAGACAACTGAAACCATCTTGATCAAGTTGGACAATCAGCCCAAATATACTTAGATTTGTTATATTTATATTTTGGCAATTTAGATTTTTTCAATTTACATTTGCTACGAAATCACTGCAGTGGTGTAAGAACAAGACCAGTATACAGAAAATTATGCTCAGTAGCTGATTCAGCATAATATAGAGTGGAAAAATTGTTTTATGTGAACGAATGATATTGTAGACAGGACAATCAGTGCAAGACAGTACAATAGGGGCACAATGTTACAGTAATATCAGTAGCGTGGGTAGAATCACTGGGGAAGACAAGCCAGAAAAAAAGCCATATTACAACATATGTGTTGTGATAATCGCATTGTTTGCTGTATAACCTGTTAGTTCAATCAATCAACCAATCAATCAAATATATTTATAAAGCCCTTCTTACATAAGCTGATATCACAAAGTGCTGTACAGAAACCCAGCCTAAAACCCCAAACAACAAGCAATGCAGGTGTAGAAGCACAGTGGCTAGGAAAAACTCCCTAGAAAGGCCAGAACCTAGGGAAGAAACCTAGAGAGGAACGAGGCTATGAGGGGTGGCCAGTCCTCTTCTGGCTGTGCCGGGTGGAGATTATAACAGAACATGGCCAAGATGTTCAAATGTTCATAGATGACGAGCAGGGTCAAATAATAATAATCACAGTGGTTGTAGAGGGTGCAACAGGTTAGCACCTCAGAAGTAAATGTCAGTTGGCTTTTCATAGCTGATCATTCAGAGAATCTCTACCGCTCCTGCTGTCTCTAGAGAGTTGAAAACAGCAGGTCTGGGACAGGTAGCACATTCGGTGAACAGGTCAGGGTTCCATAGCCACAGGCAGAACAGTTGAAACTGGAGCAGCAGCACGACCAGGTGGACTGGGGACAGAAAGGAGTCATCAGGCCAGGTAGTCCTGAGGCATGGTCCTAGGGCTCAGGTCCTCAGAAAGAAAGAGAGAAAGAAAGAGAGAATTAGAGAGAGAGAATTAGAGAGCATATTTAAATTCACATAGAACACCGGATAAGACAGGAGAAATACTCCAGATATAACAGAGTGACCCTAGCCCCTCGACCTAAACTATAGCAGCATAAATACTGGAGGCTGAGGCAGGAGGGGTCGGGAGACACTATGGCCCCGTCCGACGATACCCCCAGACAGGGCCACACAGGCAGGATATAACCCCACCCACTTTGCCAAAGCACAGCACCCACACCACTAGAGGGATATTTCCAACCACCAACTTACCATCCTAAGACAAGGCCTAGTATAGCCCACAAAGATATCCCCCACGGCACAACCCAAAGGGGGGCGCCAACCCGGACAGGAAGATCACGTCAGTGACTCAACCCACTCAAGTGATACACCCCTCCTAGGGACGGCACCAGTAAGCCAGTGACTCAGCCCCTGTAATAGGGTTTGAGGCAGAGAATCCCAGTGGAGAGAGGGGAACTGGCCAGGTAGAGACAGCAAGGGCAGTTTGTTGCTCCAGTGCCTTTCCGTTCACCTTCACACTCCTGGGCCAGACTACACTCAATCATAGGACCTACTGAAGAGATGAGTCTTCAATAAAGACTTAAAGGTTGAGACCGAGTCTACATATCTCACATGGATAGGCAGACCATTCCATAAAAATGGAGCTCTATAGGAGAAAGCCCTGCCTCCAGCTGTTTGCTTAGAAATTATTGGGACAACAAGGCCTGCGTCTTGTGACCTTAGCGTACGGTAGGTATGTATGGCAGGACCAAATCGGAAAGATAGGTAGGTAGTTCTTATGCCTTGCTACAGTGAGATATGTGCCTTGCTACCGTGATATATAGGCCAAGACAATAAGAAGACACAGTGGCAGAATAAATTCAACCACAACTTTGTTTCATCACAAAACCAGAGAGCAACCTCTGTCCACAAAGCATGTGACATGTAACAAACAGTTACATTACCTACAGCATAGTCAGGCAAGTTAATGTCTCCGACATTTTCAGACTACTAAACAACTATTAATTTAGAAGCACAGAGTTACCGCAAGTTGCAAGGAAACAGGAGCTGCTTCCACTATTCCAGCACCATTTCAACTTCAATATTTCAACATAATCAAATCACCTACACTTAGTCTAATACAGTGATACCAAAAACAATTTAGTCCAATCAACATAAGCTAAATATGATGTGGCTGTCCATGGTTCTGATTTCTTTGTGTATGCATGCTTGCGTGCAAGTAGAAAAACATGTTGACTCACCCAGTTTGTAGAGAAACGCCAATGCCATCCTCCTCTCTTTCATGAGACGAAACGGTCTATAACTCGGTCATACATTACGCTTTAAGTTTTTGATGTCATAGGCTACCTGGCTAAAAAGCTCGCTAGCCTAACTTCCTTTCATGGGCAACGTTAGCTAGTTAACATTAGCCTACTACAACTAGCTACATATTGAACTTCTATCCTCTCAGGCCAGGGGCACAAAGTATGACTTTATGGTTGGATCAGAATCGCCATTAAAATCAATGGCCAGTACGGAGAATTAAGTAAAACCCACAAGTCCAAATCCCTGAGTTATGAAGGACAGTTTTAGCTAGTTAGCTAGCCTCCAGAGGACAACAACACAATGAGATGGGGCTGAGGAGTATTTATGTCTGTAATAAAGCCCTTTTGTGTGGAAAAACTCATTCCAACTGGCTGGGTCTGGCTCCCCAGTGGGTGAGCCTGGTTCCCAAGTGGGTGGGCCTATGCTTCTGCCCATATTAACTAATGTATATAGGCCTAGGCTACAATATGCCCATATAAAGGAATGTATATATAATATTTGTAGCCATACGTGATTTAATGAAAAGCAGCAAACATATGCATTTAATGAAAGACTCATGAACACAATCTTGCAATAGTCTATAGCTGGCTTCACACACAGCTTCCCCAGCGCTTCACAGCTTCCCGGGTAAACTCGACATATTGTAGCCTCACGGGAATGAACGAGCTGTAGCGGTGCTTCAGGTGAGTTTCATTCATCCTCTTGCGAATTGAAGGAAAAGTATGATACCCTAAAGCCTGGCTTCCTTTGACACTCATGAACACATGCCTCTGAATACAGATATCAGTTAGTCACAGTGGGCCACATCCTAACTGGAGATCTGTGCACGTAACTCCGACTTTCATGTATATCATTCATGAGTATCAATTTGAGACTAAATTTGAGTTAAGAGCATGGATCTCAAGTTAGGATTCGGCTTATTAGTATTAATAAGCTAATAAAACAAAATACCTATTCAGGATAACCTCCCTTGTTGAATATTTATCTTTGTTGCCCTCATATATACACACACACACATATATATATATATATATATATATATACATATATATATATATATATATACACACACACACACAAACACAAACACATATATATATATGGGAGGTTATCCTGAATAGGTATCTTGTTTTATTAGCTTATTAATACTAATTGGGAAGACACTGGTTGAATTAACATTGTTTCCACATTAAACCAACGTGGAATAGACGATGACTTGACGTCTGTTCCCAGTGGGATTTAGCAAATGCTTTTGTCCAAAGTGACTTACATATGGGTGGCGCCAGCGGGAATCAAATCCACAGCCCTTGGTTTGCAAGTGCATACGTCATGCTATTCATTCTGTGTTCTATTTCATTCTGTGGTAGCCCTGCACTTGGAGGCAGATGAGTTCTGGGATTATGAGCATCAGGTGGACCTGGAGGCTTTCAGCACTAACACCTTCTACAGCATCCTACTAAAACACAGTGTGTCTGTCACCGCTAGACTGAGCCAGCTCAGAGGAGAGGTATAACCTTGCAGAAATGGAATAACAATAGTATTATAGAATTATAATGTAACTCTATAGGATTAGATTTTTTTATTTTTATAGATTGAGCAACATGATCTCACAAACTCACAGCTATTTGACATTTATATACTGTATGTACATGTATTTCTATAGGTAAGCCAAACCTCGCACCAAACCTCTCACTCTCTCACCTTCCCAAGCCTCAAATATCCCGAACGCAAAGTCCAAGTAAATCGAGACAATGTCATATTGTATAGTCTTCTCATATTGTATGACATATTGGAATGCTTGTGTTTTTTTGGGTTACACCCGTTTTTCACCATATTCAGGGCCGGTCCTAGCCTTTTTGGGGCCCTAAGCACCTCATGGGCAAAACATTTTAGTGGCCCCACTTTTTTAAAAGCGGAGAGAAGAAAATGACATTTAAAAATAAGTTTGCTGCAATTCTACAGATTTTTGTCATGGGGTGGAGAGAAGATTTAGCAATTTTATAAAAGATTTTATGCAATTCTACTCATTTTGTTTTGGGGGCACAGAGACAAATGTGCAGTTTTATCGCTAATTTCCATCAATTATACACATTTTGCCATAGAGTTGAGATACATTTTTGTAGTTTAAAAGAATTTTCTGCAATTCTACACATTTTTCCATTAGTTATGCCATGTCCTTTATTCCTCGGAGAGAGGGGTTACAGTCAAGGTGTGCCATTATCAACGGCAACCCTGGAGCAATTAGGGTTAAGTGCCTTGCCCAAGTGCACATCGGCACATTTTTCACCTTGTTGTCTCGGGTATTTGAACTAGCAACATTTGGAGGTCAGGGCCCCTGCGCAAGTGCCCTGCATGCCTGGTTGGTCATTTGACCATGATTAGTACAAGTTTAGATAACTGGCTAAACTTTCTTTGTGAACCCTGTTTCGGAGACAGAAACTTGCTATGCTCTACAGTGTTTGTTTGTGTGTGTGCAGGTGAAGGACCTGTATCAGGGGGTGATGGACAAGCTGAAGGGGCTCCAGCTGCAGCCGGGCTGGTCTGCAGTTGGGAAGACCAGGGAGGGCTATGAGAGGCTGCGGAGGCAGGTGTGTGTTGCCCTGACCTGAATCAAATACATGATACGCTGTACAAACACCAACGGAGCTAATGAAATAGTCCCCGAAGTGCAAACATCAAGCTAAATCAAGTGCACCTTGTATTTGACCCAGGTCTCATTGTTTCACGTGCATTGCATTCTATACTAACATTGTGGTAGGTAAAGTACTGCAATACCAGATGCTATCCCCCTGTTGACATAAGAGGGCATTGTCATGTGCCACTGTGATCCGCTGTTGCCTCCATCTCTCCCACTAAACACCACCAGGTGGAGCAGGAGGTGATCCGACGTAGGTCCCTGGCCCAGCAGCTCAGGCATCTCTTGGACAGTCAGCTCGGGGTCCTGAGGACAGAGCTGATGGCCCAGCAGACGGTGCACAGGACCTTCGGGGCCCATCTCAGGGAGTGTGTGAGGCTACTGGGCCAAGCAGTGGACAACACTGACCACCCTCTCTGGGATGAACACCCACAACAGTAATGTCTGAATCTGTGTCCCTTGTCTCTTCCTGTCATGCCTGTGTGTTCTGGAAAGAGCTTTGAACTACAGCTGTTTTTAATTGGCCAGGGGTATTAATGAGAATATTACAGTTTTTCTCAATCCCGTACAAGCATGTCTTGTACCAATGTTGTCATTTTACAAAACAAAGTCCACAAAAACACAGAACTCGGTGGCCTTTTGCAAAACTCAAAACATAAAAACATTAATCAAAACTATATTATACTGTCAAAATTTCTAAATGAATAAATTCATCAAAAGACCACGACTGCCTGCGAAAAGATTAACGCAACCATACTTCTCTCGAGTCAAAGTGAACAAAAAAGAAACATTTTTAAAAATCCAGAAGATCAACACATTTTCTTTGTAGAAACTAAATCATGATGGTCAAAATTGGAAGAACAACTATCCAAAGGTGCATAATTATGGGTCATTACTCTCCTTTTATGCATATTTCACCAAACAATTTTAAACACATAAAAGTGCACGCTGACCAGGTCGCTAGGTCGCTAGGTGTACGGTGTTTTCTCAGACACATTGGTGCGGCTGGCTTCCGGGTTGGATGCGCGCTGTGTTAAGAAGCAGTGCGGCTTATTCTACAATGTAGAAAATAGTAAAAATATAAAGGAAAAACCCTTGAATGAGTAGGTGTGTCCAAACGTTTGACTGGCACTGTATGTACAAGTAGTACCAGTACCAGATCAATGAGCATCAGTACGAGGTATTTGAGGTAGATATGTACATGAAGGCAGGGTAAAGTGACTAGGCATCTGAATGGATAATATTTGTAAAATAAAGAACAGAGTATCAACAGCAAATGATGATTGTGAAAGTGTGTGTGTGGGAGTATGCGTGTGTGTGCTGTGTCGGTATGCGTGTATGTGTTATGTGTGCGGCTGGCTTCCGGTTTGGATGCAGCTGTGTAGTGTTTGTGAATGTGTCAGGGGTTTGTGTGGGAGTGACAGTGTAGTGTGTGTGAGTGAGTGAGTTTGTTTGTTTGTTGTGTATATCATGTCTAGTGAGTGTGAGTAGGGTCAGTGCAGATCGTTTGTGTACCATTAATTGATGATTTAGCAGTCTGGCTTTTTAGTAGTCTTATGGCTTGTTTGCTGGATGGTAGCAGAGAGAACCGTTTATGGCTTGGGTGGCATTTTTTCAGGCCTTCCTCTGAAACTACCTAATATAGAGGTCCTGGATGGTGGGGAGCTCAGCCCCAGTGATGTACTGGGCTGTCCGTACCACCCTTTGTAGCGCTTTGCTGTCAAGGGTGGTGAAATTGCCATACCAAGCGGTGATGCAGCCAGTCAAGATGCTCTCGATGGTGCAGCTGTAGACATTTGAGGATTTGAGGGCCCATGCCAAATCTTTTCTGCCTACTGGGGGAAAGAGGAGCTGTCGTGTCCACTTCACGACTGTGTGGGTGTGTGTGGTCCATGTTAAGTCCTTAATGACGTGGACGCCAAGGAACTTGAAGCTCTTGACTTGCTCCACAACAACCCCGTCGATGTGGATGGGGGCATGCTCTCCCCTCTTTCTCCTATAGTCCACAATCAGCTCCTTGGTCTTACTGACGTTGAGGGAGAGGTTGTTGTCCTGGCACCACACTGCTAAGTCTCTGACCTCCTCCCTGTAGGCTGACTCATCGCCATCGGTGATCAGGCCTACCACGTCTGTGTCGTCAGCAAACTTGGTGATGGTGTTTGAGTCATGCAAAGCCATGCAGTTGTGGGAGAACAGGGAGGACAGGAGGGGACTAAGCACACACCTGAGGAGCCCTCGTGTTGAGAGTCAGCGTGGAGGAAAAGTTGTTGCCTACCGTTACCACCAGGGCCTGGTGGGGGTTCAGTCCCAGGGTCCACAGCTCGGTGATGAGCTTGTTTATCCTTGCCTTCAACAGCAGTTATATGCTGATCAATTAACAACAATGGAGAAATGAAAAACATCAGGAATACAGCAGCCCTTTAGAACAGGAGCTCTACAGCCAAGTTAGATAGACCTTGCTATGATGAGAGCTTTGTGGTACACAGTTAGAACCTTGAGTTTTCCCAATGCCTGACAATGTTACCTGACCAGAAATAAACTCTGGGCCCTATGATCTTTAATACAGTGTTGTTCAGAGGGTGGCGTCACTGGCATCCGAGATGGCAGAGCAGGTGTCGGGGGAGTGCCAACGACAGGGGGCATGGGCGACCCTGGGAGAGGGCACAGGGGCGAAACTTCTGTGTCCCGACACTGGCTCAGTCCTTAGCAAGGAGGACATCATAGGTGAGACCTCTTACCATACTGCACCAAGCTTGAAACCGAATGCTTAATCATTAAATAACATATACAGTATCTTACAGTACAGGCACACAACTGCAATAAACAGTCATTCTAGAATCTATTATCTGTCCCTGCTAAATTTCAGAAGTTCACAGAAATACATATTTTATATGAATGAAGATAAAAAAAAATAGTAGTTACACACAGGAGTCACCATGATTTGTGTTGCGTTCACTCCAAAGCTGTAGCAAGTGAAATGACACCACCTTGTGGTAGAAAGATGTTATGTTTTTGTCAATGGGACAATATACGTATAATGCAAATCAGCCTATGTTCCAGTCAGATTAATTTTGCTTCATAGACACATTGGCTGTGGTAAGAGACTTAAGTCAGATTTACTGAAATATTGTTATAAAGTTTGACATATTGCTTCCTATGAGGTGGATCAAATTATTTTCCAACTTCATTTCTTCCAGCCCCTGACGGGTCAGTGCGTGCCTGTGGAGCGGTCCAAACAGACTCTGTCACAGGTCTCATACTACCGAAACCCCACACCCACATGCTCCTGGCCAGCGGGCACAGTATGCCAGTGCCCCCTGACTTCTTCCTCCACCCTCAGACTGGCAGACTGCTGCCCGTAGCTGGCAACGTGGGCTATGACCCAGCCAGCTCTATCCTAGTCTTCACAACAGACTCATGTACAGGTGAGTCAAGAGCGCTGTGTGGTAACCACAACTAGAGATCGATAGTACATGCATTACGACTTTGTAATGCACTTTAACTTTGTAGGTTTACGTACAAAACACATACAAACAATTCACTCTCACTTTTTAAAGGAATAGTAGTGATTTAGATTCACTCAAATCCAAATGTATGATATAGACAAGGTTGTAGATACTTAAAAATGTCCTGCTCCTTGTTATCAGGGGATATGAGAAAGTGGGAGTTTCCCCTCCTGCCGTTTGTGCCATACCCCCTCTCCCGCCATTCAGCCCAGCCCGTGACCACCCAACTGAGAGGCCTCCGCCCTGGACAAAGACTGCTGCTAGGGAGACCCATGTGTGACCCTGACACAGGCGTCCTGGTGCCCATTTTAGCTGTGACCATCCACCCTCAGACTGGGCTGGTGTACCCCCTGGGAGGTGTGCATGTGTGCCCCCTCACCCGACTGCCCCAGCCCATCCAGGTGGGCTCTCCCATGTTGGACCCCATGACAGGAAATGTGGTGCTGATTGCCGGAGTCAGTCTAGATCCAATAACAGGTCAGTACTGCCTGGGTGAACAAATTACCCCCATAAATACTGTAGTATTACTATATTTATATACTATTCACTGTAGTGTTTTACAGGCTTTACTAAAGTGTTTTTGCGGTCACCTTATAGGCCTACTGTCATTAGCGTATGGATTGGTTGCGCATTGGTGTCTAGTTGTAGGTTAGTTTTCTCGTGAAATTGTTGACTGGAGCAAATCGAGTCTGAGTCAAGACCAAGAGACAAGAAGGGGGACAAGGGGTCTGAGATAGAGTCAAGGCCGCGACCAGAAAAATACGAGTCCAATTCAAGACCATGATTGTAATTTTGTCAAATCACCACCATACTAAGAGTTCCAAATGCCCAGTATGGATTTATAAAATAATGATTATAATAATATAAAAATCATTAACATTTATATTGTTATTCTCAATGATTTTCTGATTGAATCTTTTCAGTTTTTGTTGGAAATCAGGATTTTTCTTTGCTGGTCTCTGGGGATATGAAACTAGCTAGTTAAGTCAGCCATTGGATAGGCCATCAGAAGCTAGATAAAGGCATCTACCATTCAACTTTACAAAAACTTATAGAAACTTCTGCCTTCTTGAAGGCCAACAAGTCACTGAGCAGTAGTTTTCCTATGGTCCGGCTAGCTAGCTTTTATTGCCGGCTAGTTTGCAGAGGATGCAGCAGGTGTTATCAAGGTGGATGTTGTAGCTCATTTGTTAGCTTCTCCTTTTTCAAAAATAACTTTCAAAAATAAGTTCATTTTCAAATTATCATCATCTGATGAGTGGGACTGTGCCATCTCTATGAAAATAACTTGTGTGTGAAACATTGTTGCATTTAACGTAGAACTGACAGTATTTTAGCAACATGAAATTGTATTAAAATCTGTTCATATACACCCCCAGGAAGAATATGATACTGAAAAAAAAAAATAATAATCTGACAAGCGACCAATTTGGTCATTTTCACGTTTTCATAAATTCTTAGAATGTTTGGGAATTACGTATACTAAGGCATTTGTGAAAATGTTATAGCAATCAATGTAGAGTGAGAAAGCGGCTATGGGTTTGGACAATTTATAGACACTGCAGTGGATAGTGATTTACATTTGTGGATTGGTGATTTACATTTGTGGATTGGGGATTTACATTTGTGGATTGGGGATTTACATTTGTGGATTGGGGATTTACATTTGCGAATACATTTGGTATGATGTTGATCCCATACACCTCACTCTGACCATTTTTACTCGCCGGAGCAGAGCTGGTTAGGCTGTTTACATTTTATCTACAGCGTACTTGACTAACTATCTTTTTTTGCCCTAATGTTTACTGACACTGGTCATATTCAGCAGTTGTTGCACGTTTGTAAATTCATCAGTTGTTCTGCGCTCTGGCACAGTCAGAAGAGAGTGCTCTGAAATCGGAGTAGATTGCCAGAGTGAATTTGCGAACGCAAGACATATGCTAACTGTATAACAGTTGTTCAAGTTATGGCAAGCTAACCAGATGACGCCTGCATCTCTAGCTGTGTATAGCCACCGAAAAACAATATGATATGAGGGGAAAAAGTCAGTCACTCACCCACTCCTCCAATGGCAAGACATGACATCCTTCTAGCACAGGCCTGGGCAATTATTTTCCATGGAGGGCCACATTAGAATATTTTTTTTTGCCATTGCAGGCCAGAATCTTATTACAAAATCAAATCAAGACCCCTGTTTGGGTCAATTAACATCTGTGACTCTAGCTGTCTGCATCTGGGGCTTCCCTAAAACATGATACCAGGTGAATCCAGGTGAAAAGCTGTTAAACTGTTAAATCCACTTCAATCAGTTTAGATGAAGGGAAGGTTAAAGAAGGATTTTTAAGCCTTGAGACATGGATTTGGTATCAAATCAAATCAAATTTTATTTGTCAAATACACATGGTTAGCAGATGTTAATGCAAGTGCAGCGAAATGCTTGTGCTTCTAGTTCCGATCATGCAGTAATATCTAGTAATCTAACAATTTCACAACAACTACCTTTTGCACACAAGTGTAAAGGAATGAATAAGAATATGTACATTTAAATATATGGATGAGCGATGGCCGAACGGCATAGGCAAGATGTAGTAGATGATGTAGAGTACAGTATAACCATATGAGATAAGTAATATAGGGTATGTAAACATTATATAAAGTGGCAATGTTTAAAGTGACTAGTGATACATTTATTACATCCAATTTGTAATTATTAAAGTGGCTAGAGATTTGAGTCAGTATGTTGGCAACAGCCACTCAATGTTAGTGATGGCTGTTTAACAGTCTGATGGCCTTGAGAAAGAAGCCGTTTTTCAGTCTCTCGGTCCCAGCTTTGATGCACCTGTATCATCCTTCTGGATGATAGCGGGGTGAACAGGCAGTGTCTCGGGTGGTCGTTGTCCTTGATGATCTTTTTGGCCTTCCTGTGACATTGGGTGGTGTAGGTGTCCTGGAGGGCAGGTAGTTTGCCCTGGTGATGCATTGTACAGACCTCACTACCCTCTGGAGAGCCTTCCGGTTGTGGGCGGAGCAGTTGTCGTCCCAGGCGGTGATACAGCCCGACAGGATGCTCTCAATTGTGCATCTGTAAAAGTTTGTGAGTGTTTTTGGTCACAAGCTGAATTTCTTCAGCCTCCTGAGGTTGAAGAGACGCTGTTGCGCCTTCTTCACCACTGTCTGTGTGGGTGGACCATTTCAGTTTGTCTGTGATATGTACGCCGAGGTACTTACAACTCCTCCCAATCTGCAGACAGTTCTGTACAGTATGCATGAAGCAAGGATTTTAAAGTTTAATGAAAACGTTCCAAAGCTCCCTGGCTCTGGGCATGGAACGCAGTAGACTTGTTGTGTTTAACTTTAAGCTGTTTGAGAACCTGAGCAAATAAATGGGAGGTAAAGTTA
Organism: Oncorhynchus mykiss; assembly: GCF_057628025.1. Lineage (NCBI taxonomy): Eukaryota > Metazoa > Chordata > Actinopteri > Salmoniformes > Salmonidae > Oncorhynchus > Oncorhynchus mykiss. The sequence continues at coordinate 5,288,236 of NC_143048.1, forward strand.
GACCCCAGATCTGACTGAATGATTTTTGGAATCCCAAATGTTGAAATAAATTGAGTTAACGCTTTAACTACTGATTTTGAAGTTATGGTACGCAAGGAACTGCCGGATATCTGGTTGCTTGACACATAACAGTTAATAAGTAGCTATGACCTGACTTGGACCTTGGTAAAGGCCCAACACAATCGATAATAAGATGCTCAAAAGGTTGCCCTATGGCTGGTATTGGATACAAAGGTGCTGGCTTTACAACCTGGTTTGGCTTGCTTGTGCGCTGACACGTATCACAAGTTTTAATAAACTGAGATACATCCCGCTTTAAACTTGGCCAGAAAAAAATAACGAAGTATGCGATCATAGGTTTTACGAACACCCATATGACCTGCCACATCACCATGTGAAGTTTGCAACACTTTATTTGGCAAAGTAGTATGTACAACTATTTGAAAGACTGGTTCTCCTAGACCCTGATCATAGCGTGGAACCCATTTCCTGACCAACAGCCCAACAAGAAGAAAATAACACTGAGCACTATTCCTCACCACTAAATCAGGAACAACTTTATCAAACAGATCAGCTAAGTTAGTGTCGGCCTTTTGCTCAGCCATCAATGAATCTCTAGAACTAGGCAACTGTCCTGTCTGGAGTTTGACTGGCAACTCAAGACTTTCTGGCTTACTCTTACTCTGAAACATTTTGGTTGCCATCTACCAGGGACACTACACCATCTGAAATAAAGGCTGAAAAATCACAGTGGGAAGACTGAGAATCAAACTCAACGAGTGGCTGAAAAAGCTCACCCTGGTGGTCAGAGGCTACAACAAGACTTGCCATCACAGCAGGTTTAACTTGACCTGACTTTTTCGATTTAAGCAGAGGACAATCTTTCTTCCAATGCCCTTCAACTAAACAGTAGCGACAGGTATTAGCATTAACCGGTGCTTTAAGTTCTCCAGAGCCAAACTTCTGCTGAGGTCTTTGGAAAGAAGCCCCAGAAAAAGGTGACCTACTATTCTCAGGAGTAAAGTTATTTTTATGGTACATGTCACTGTTTGACTCAAAATGGCTTTTATGTGTTAGCCTGTACTCATCTGCAAGGATTGCTGTATCACTTGGAGACTTAGCTTTACGTTCATTCATGTATGTAGTAACCTGGTCAGACACAGAATTTTTGAACTGTTCTAACACAATCAAATTAGACAGACCCTCAAAAGTACTGTGAGCGGACCAACTAATTGGGCGTCACTCTAAAGCGGGAAGGTGGAATAAACGAGTCAGGAGTAGGTTTTCTTGATTGAACACAGTTCTCTATTGAGGGTATTTGGTCAACACAAACACTCCAACATAATCAATGAAAATCTCCCAAGGAAAAACATACATCTTCTTCTCCAGATCAAACAGGAACACAATAGGATGATCTTTAAACTACAACAACGGTCACGGGATTGTCACCGTCTTAGTGGTTCTTCAGTCTTGGTGGCCATCTTCCAGAGATAGTTTTCCCCCCCTCTCTGCTGGTTCCATACTCTCTCTTTGAAGGAGAATATGTCATTAGTACTGTCAGCTGTGCTTAATTGCCTCTGGTTACCTTGCCTCCCATGCCTTGTTGGGCTACTATCCGTGAGCCCAGCCTGCCCTCTGGTGGTCCTTCGACATACCTTCCCCTTCAGGACCGAACCGGAGGGTCGGGCGCCAGTCTTGGTCACGTCGGGACAGCGCGTCTGCATTCCCGTTCCTCGATCCGGCCCTGTGGATGACATGGAAAGAGAACGGTTGTAAAGACAAAAAACATCTGGCTATTCTGTTGTTATTGTTTCTCTTACCAGCCATCCACGTGAGGGGCACATGGTCAGTAACTAATGCAAACCTCCGACCCAGTAGGTAGTACCGGAGATAATCGAGGGCCCACTTCATGACTAAGGCCTCTTTCTCTACAGTAGCATACCTCTGTTCTCGATCGCTGAGCTTCCTACTTATGAAGAGAATCGGCTTCTCTGCTTCGCCTTTACCCTAAGCTAGTACGGCCCCGAGCCCCGTATCCGAGGCGTCAACCTGCACAATGAACTCTTGTGAGAAGTCCAGAGCCTGTAGAACGGGATCAGAACACAGGCCATCTTTTAGCAATTGAAAGGCCTCTTCCGTCTCGTCTTTCCACTCTACCTGGTTTGGCAGGTTTTTCTTGATGAGGTTTGTGAGGGGGTTGGCAATGGTTGCATATCCCGGGATAAAACAGCGATAATATCCCGTTATCCCTAAGAAGGCCCGAACGTCTCACTTGGTCCGGGGTCGAGGCCAGTCACGAATTGCCCTGGTCTTCTCTGCCTGTGGGCGTATTTTCCCATTCCCCACGGTGTACCCCAGGTATTCCGCTTTGGACAGGCCCAGGCAGAATTTATTTGGATTGGCTGTCAACCCTGTGGCTTCCAAACTCACGAGCACCGCCTGTAATCGCAGGAGGTAACTATCCCAGTCCTCGCTGTGGATGACCACATCGTCTATGTATGCCGCTGCATACTCTTGATGGGGTCGTAGAATGGCATCAATGAGGCGTTGGAAAGTTGCAGCGGCACTATGCAGTCTTTGAGCGATCCTCCGGAGCCACCAGGCACTTGCCAATATCCCTTCGTCAAATCCAGGGTGGTGATGAACTTGGCCTTTCCTAAGCGCTCCAAGAGTTCATCCACGCGGGGCATGGGATACGCATCGAATGTAGAGATGGCATTCACGCCCCTAAAATCGTTGCAGAGTCTCATACTACCATCGGATTTGGGGACCAGGACTATGGGACTGGACCACTCACTCGTCGATGGCTCGATCACGCCCAGCGATGACTCTGCGAGCCTCAGGAATCCTGTAAGGGCGGATATGCACCTTCTTCCCGGGTTCAGTGTGGATATGGTGGAACAGGACATCTGTTTGTCCTGGGAATGGAGAGAATATTCGACCGAAGTTCATAATCAGCTTGTCTAGCTGTCTTGACTGCTCCGGCAGGAGAGTTTGGTAGAGCCTCCTCTTTTCCTTTGCCCTCCAGGGCCATCAAAGCCACCTCCTCCTCTCGTCCATGGTACGTCTTCAACAGGTTTACGTGATAGAGTTGGACCTTCTTCCTCCAGTCAGGTTGCTTGGTGAGGTAACTGACCGGTGAGACCCTTTTCATTACCTCGTAGGGTCCCCTCCACTGCACCAGCAAGCGATGTTCGGCCGTGGGCACGAGCACCATCACTTTCTCTCCCACGGTGAACTCACGGTGGAAGAAGATGGACATACAGAATTTCTTCTTGAGAAAAAGGGCTAGAGATGCAGCTCAGCAAACACGGAGACAGTTATTGCATTTGCAGGAGTAAGTGAATAGATTGTTTACTTGTAGCATTAATAAAATAAAACATAAAAAATTACTTGAAGCATTAATAAAAATATATTTTTTTGTTTTACTTGTAGCATTAATAAAAAAAAAATATATTTTTTTACTTGTAGCATTAATAAACAAATATATAGAAAAATATTTACTTGTAGCATTTCACACATCTCGAAAACGATTCTCGCGCTTCCATGGGGCAGAAGTCACACTGTTGTGATTCTATATGGCCAGATTGCTAGCAAGAATGACAAGACATTGCCATGTGTGGGGGATCGTAACTGGCTCATTTCAGCATGTTTCGTCTTGTTATTGATAACGAATCTTGTTTCATGGTGTTTTAACTGATTTCATGTAAATGCAAATATGGCAAAAATTCGCTAGCTAGCTACTAGTAACTAACAACTGTAATGACGTATGAAACAGTAAGTGGTCATTGTGCACATTTATTTGCTTTCAATAAACAATGGAGACAAAATATAGTTTACATGTTAACCATGTAAGACAAACTCGTCTGTTTGTCCCATGACTGCACGTGTGTCAATTTTGTTGTTAAAGTGACAGAGAACACAAGGTATTGTGGTTAGTGATAGGTTAAGACAGTTGAATGTTAATCAGGCTTTAGATTGAATGAATTACTAATATCAATATGGAGCATTAGTGATCCCATATTTTACCTAGCTAAATTCAGGTAAATATTATTTGCCTGTTGTTCATATTGCGTCGTTGTTTTTCTGTTCAGAATAATCCATATTGTTACGGCACGGATACTATTCTGTAATAATAGGTGATCCAACTTCGGAAAGCAAGGAAGAGAGAGAACAGAGAGAGGGGAGGCCCACAGAAGAGAAACGTATAATATTCCTCTCAAGCCAGAGGAAGTAGTACATGCTGAACATTACCTCTAAAAAAAAAGAAAGATGCCACTTCTGACATGTTCTGTGTGTATAAACTGTTAGATCCTGATGCTCTATACAGTGCCTTCAGAAAGTATTTAAACCCCTAGTATTACAATGGCGCTAGAGGAGATGGCTGCCATTTTACGGTCTCCTAACCAATTGTGTTATTGTGTATGTTTATACGCGTTATTTGTAACTTATTTTGTCCATAATATTTCTGCCACCGTCTCTTATGACCGAAAAGAGCTTCTAGATATCAGGACAGCGATTATTCACCTCGTACTGGAAGAAGATTTTTTCTTTAACGAGTCAGAAGCAAAGGATTTACCTCAGACACCAGACAAGGCCCTCATCCCCATCATTCGCAGGAGAAAGAGACAGAGATATCGGGGACGTAGGTCGGGGTGCCTTGTAAGGATCCGATGGCGAGTGGGTAATTTGGCTTTACCATTAGTCCTATTCGCCAACGTACATAAAATAGATGAACTACGTTCACGTATATCCTACCAACGCCTGAGGTAGAGTATCTAATGATAAGCTGTAGACCACACTATTTACCAAGAGAGTTTTCACCTATATTCTATATTCTCCATCTATTTACCACCAAAAACCGATGCTGGCACTAAGACAGCACTCAATGAGCTGTATAAGGCCATAAGCAAACAGGAAATCGCTCATCCTCATATGTTTTACCTAATTTCTACCAACATATTAAATGAGCAACCAGAGGTAAAAAAAAAAACTCTAGACCACCTTTACTCGCCCTCCATTTGGCAGATCTGACCATAATTCTATCCTCCTGATTCCTGAAAAAGTAAAGCAGGAAGCACCAGTGACTCGGTCAATAAAAAAGTGATCAGATGACGCAGATGCTAAGCTACAGGACTGTTTTGCTAGCACAGACTGGAATATGTTCCAGGATTCTTCTGCTATTGAGGAGTACACCACATCAGTCACTGGCTTTGTCAATAAGTGTATCGATGACGTCGTCCATTCAAAAATCATATTAAACACTTATTGGTTATAGAGTCCATTTAACTTATTATGTGATGCATCTCTGTGTGCAAATGTTTACTCCTGAACTTATTTAGGCTTGCCATAACAAAGGAGTTGAATAGTTAGTTTTACTCAAGACATTTCAGCTTTTCATTTTTTATTCATATTTATGTTGATTAATTTATTCATACTATTTCATCCTTCCACACATATTTATTGCTACCCAAGCCGGCTGGTCGTTCGGTTGCCAGAGACGCGACCCAGTCGTTCAGTCTTTTTGTTCTGTATCTATGGATGTGACCCAGTCGTTCGTTCGTTCTAAATGTTCCATTGCCATACTGGCTGGCAACGTTCTTATCCCTTGCTTGCTAGCTAGCCAACTACGGCTAACTTAGTCACGTCTAACAGTGCAGCCAGAATAACAGCAAAGTTGCTGCATTTGTGTTTGTTTAAACTGTTTTCTAGTGACATTTATATGGGTACATCCATAACAATAAACTAATGATATGCGATTTCGCCAGGCGTAGAAAATGTGCTCTCATTAGGACACTTTTTCAGAGGAGCTAGCCAACAAGACAGCTAACACAATCACTTCAAACTGAAGTTGGAAAGACTGCAAACTACCTGCACTTCGTTTCATTTTACCTGCTTTCTATTGATAGTTCTTTGTATATAATTATCCATAAAAATTATGCTGATTCATGATTTCGACAGGCTGAGAAAAGGTGTCTGTCTCATCCTGACTCCCATCATTACTATGGGACATCTGGAGATTGAATTTGAATATGGAAACAATGTTGCAAATGTTGGAAACAGACAGCAAGGTTTATACAAATCTCCCTGTTAACTAAATGTTAGTCTAAAAGAAATGTGAGATAATGACTAGAGGCTTTTTATAGTGGAGATCAAGTTTATAAAGTGCCTGGCTGGGTTGATAAGACAGTCGATTGAGCAGTCAAATGGAACAGAGTAAATAGGCATTTTAACATCAAATTTAGCTTGTGGAATAGACACCGGCTGGAATGCAGTTTTAGCCAATTAGCATTCAGGATTAGACCCACCCGTTGGATAAAATCGAGCACACAGCCATGCAATCTCCATAGACAAACATGGGCAGTAGAATGGCCATACTGAAGAGACCAGTTAAGTCAAATTTCTGCCCTGCTTGGGCTGCCCCGGTCAACTATAAGTGCTGTTATTGTGACATGGAAACGCCTAGGAGCAACAACGGCGCAGCCGCGAAGTGGTAGGTCTCACAAGCTCACAGAACACGAATGCAGAGTATAAAAATCATCTGTCCTCGGTTGCAACACTCACTACCTAGTTCCAAACTACCTCTGGAAGCAACATCAGCACAAGAACTGTTCGTTCCATGGCCGAGCAGCTTTACACAAGCCTAAGATCACCATGAGCAATACCAAGTGTCGGATGGAGTGGTGTAAATCTCGCCGCTATTGGACTCTGGAGCAGTTGAAAAGTGTTCTCTGGAGTATGGAATCACAAATCACCATCGGGCAGTCCGACAGATGAATCTGGGTTTGGCGTATGCGAGGAGAACGCTACCTGCCCCAATGCATAGTGCCCATGATTTTGGAAGGAGATGTTCGACGAGCACGTGTCCACATACTGGTCATGTGTGTGTTCCCATCACTGAAGGCATCACTGAAGGCCGCGGTTACCATTCCAGTTAGCAGCTGCAGCTGTGAGAGCTCTTTCAGTTTATTAAGATGTCTACATACCTGCTTAGGAGCCCAATGACCCAAGATAGAATGCATCATGATAATTGACGTAGAAATACATACTAACACGCTTGGAAAATCGGACAAATATGCAATATAGTTTGATGCTACCCCCAACAGGATAGTCGTTTTCAGCTGACAAATAAGCAATATGTATTGATGCTACCCTCAACAGGACAGTCGTTTTCAGCTGACAAATAGGCAATATATCGTTTTTTCTTGTTTAATTAAACAGGTAGAAATATTGTCCTTGACCTTGGAATCTGATGTATTACCACAAATATTATAAAATCATGATTTTCAAGTGTTTGGTGCATGAGTTTCTACATATTATCTGCAAAAGTTTTCTGTGTACCCCCCACTACAGTTATAATACAAGCCTACTGCTAATGTGAGTTTACGCAGGTGCAACATAATCCAAAGTGTGGCATAACCCTTTGAAATATGTTGCAAGTGCGCAAAGCATGAAAATCTCACATTAGTTTTGACCAACATCATTAGTTATTTTTTTCAATCAAATATTGGACATTGTTTATGAAAACATTGCAACAAAAATAATACATACCTTTTCCAACAAGTTGTCTGTAAGGAAAATGACAACATATTTATGCACTCGGCACAGCCAGAAGAGGACTGGCCACCCCTCATAGCCTGGTTCCTCTCTAGGTTTCTTCCTAGGTTTTGGCCGTTCTAGGGAGTTTTTCCAAGCCACTGTGCTTCTACACCTGCATTGCTTGCTGTTTGGGGTTTTAGGCTGGGTTTCTGTACAGCACTTTGATATATCAGCTGATGTAAGAAGGGCTTTATAAATACATTTGATTTGTAATTTGTACTATTAACAATATATTCCATGGGTTTACTGACCACAATCCATTGAACTAATATTAAAAAGTTGTGATTATTTGGTGTTAGGAGAGCACAGTGCATGGAAGGAAGCAGTGAGATATGTGACATATCGTTGTTTCTGCAAAATGTTCACTGCTAACGTGGGAGACCAAGAGTACGGGGTGCTTCATTTCGGTCGTGCAGAGACCCCCACTCCGAGTCAGGTCTGAGCCCCGGATGTTCTGAATGTCAAGTGACGTTCCCTGTTGCTGTCCTTTCAGAATCACGAACCTGCCACACACTGAAGGCCCAAAGGTTCTCCACTGCGCAAACTTGTCTATAATAGATATGAATGCTGTTAAGATACCGTATTAATGTTTCAAGAAAGGAGTGTATATATTTGGCCTGGTTTTATGCGCTGACTGAATGGAAGCTGATGATTATGAGATTTTATTACTCCGCTGGTCTCGGGGAGAAATGAAGAGTCCTCACTGTCCGAGACCGAGACCGAGTCAAGACCGAGTCAAGACCGAGTACAAATGTTTACGACACCGAGACAAGACCAAGACACTCAATATATGGTCTTGAGACCTGATTCCAGACCAGTCTGGAGTACTACAACACTAGTAAGCCCTACATGATCAAGGGATACTACAGTGTGTAGTATAGTATTCTCCAGTATACAACAAAATTCTATAGTAAACACCCCTCAACAATCGAGGGGATTCTACAGTGTGTAGTATAGTATTCTCCAGTATACTACACAATTCTAAGTAAGCCTTAGTATCGAGGGATACTACAGTGTCTAGTATTCTACAGTATACTACAACATTCTAAAGCAAGTATTACACATGGCCAAGGGATAGTACCATGTATAGTATAGTATTCTAAAGTATACTACAAATGTCTATAGTAAGCACTACATTATCTAGGGATACTACAGTGTGGAGTATAGGATTCTACAGTATACTACAGTTTACTTCATAATTCTATAGAATTCTATAGTAAGTATTATAGTATTCTATAGTAAGCTTTAGTATATTTTTATGTGGGTACTACCCAACTTCCATGGACGTTTGATGCAGTCCCAATACGGGCACCATACTGGTGTTTTGAAACACTAAACAATGTTATACCAATTATTTTGGGTTTTAAGATCTAGCTGAAGCAGAGTTAAAAGTAGCTCTGCAAAAAAGACAATAGCCTATTAACTGGTGACTTAACCATAATTAGGACCATGAGTTTTCCCTGACCACTTGACCTGAACCAGGAAAAACTGTAACTAGGACACTAAGTTTCTCTGGGTCAGGTCAAATGGTAAGGACAAACTCCTGGCCCTACACATAATGTCATATCCCTCTCTCTAGGAGCGGTGCTTCCAGTAGGCGGCCTCCTCCTGGGCGAGTCCTTCATCGAGCCCCTGAGCAGCATGGTGGTCCGGGTGGGCGGCGGTAGCATCCGGGCTGGGAAGCTGGTGCCTCATGCCGGGGGATTCCAGACTCTACTGAACAGCCAGACTCTGGTTGCCCGTATCCGCCTGGTGGAGCTTCTGCGTGGGCTCAGAGAGGACTGGGGCTCTGGGGAGATGCGTTTGCTGGGTCTGCAGGCCCAGAGGAAGGAGTCTGAGCTGGGACGGATCCAGGCTGCAGCCAAGGAGTTGGAGCAGGCCTGGGGGAAAGGGCTACACTGTCACCTGCAGCTGCTGAGCCGGCTGGAGACCCTGCTGGACTGGGCCTGGGGCGTTGTCCAAGATGGTGGCGTCCAAGGTAGGTTGTTTTCACACCTGCTTGTGTACTTAACTTTTTGTCCAGGATCAGCCTTAACCCACGGTAACCAACAACTGGATAGCTTATCATTGCTTTTGTTTAGGTGTGTCAGAGGTGTAAATGCATTGAAACGATCAAATCCATAAGAGGCACCCAGCATTATACCTGTTGTGGACATTGCCATCGCATTAGTAGAAATCCCATATATAAAGATATAAATCCTTATTATTTTGTTTTAATGATTTTCAAATTAAGAGTCATTATTTTCTGTATAGCCTACACTTTCTTGTTCTGAACTTCTCACGCTGGTGGGATATAAGGAGTCGGGATGGTTATGGTTTTGTGACAGCGACCGCAAGGTTAGCCTCTGACGGATTTGACAGCTCCAATACAGTCTTAACAAGAGCAATAATAAGCTATGCGTTTGTCGGTTACAGCGGGTTAACGATGATCTGATTGAATCCTTACTGCTAATCCAGATGTTTAGAAATAGAGAGAATGGAAGGCCAAGTTTAGGCCCATCAGTTAGTTTTGTCCGTCAAAAAGTTCCGCTGTCTTCCTGGCCGCCCCTTATTCCCACTTCTTTCGGGGTAAAAAGGGTTAGGAGTTATGAGTACCTGACATCTGTATCCTACTTCCTTAGGAGAAATACATCTCCCTGGTGCTGATCTGTCCCTGCCGGCACTGCCTGGGATGGAGTATCCTGATCCACAGGGCTCTGGCCTAACGGTCCCCATCCTGGGGGCTCAAATGGACCCTGTGTCAGGACTCGCTGTCCCCCTGGCTGGAACCATGGAGGACCCAGATGGCAAAGGTGATTGGATGATGGATGGATGGACTGACTGATTGCCTGATACAGAAGTACATTTAATATATTTGCCATACATTTATAGTATATCATATCAGTATTTCTGTGCTACTGTATGTTATTCGACAGGACTAGTTGCGATTCGTTTTGGGGCCCTGACAGTGGACCCTGTAACAGGGGTGCTGGCTCCTGTTGTGGGGGTTCGCCTGGATGTGTCCAGACAGACTGTTGTGCCTGTTACTGCTTCATACTGCCTGGCTCTGGGAGATAATACTGACAGTGTGCTGGTAAGAAAGATAAATTACACTGGTTGCGTTTCTTTTCAACACGTTCAACTTGGCCATTGTGAGTATACATGTTCCCAAAATGACAGGTAAAGCACACAAGGTGGCTCCAACACGTTGCGTTTGAGTGCTTTTCAGTCCCTTGTTCAAACAACTAACATAATCAACACATAGTGGTTGAGTTCCATAGGATAAATCACACATATCTCTTTTTGACTTATTGTGGATGCCAGGTGGAGGCCCTGCAGAAGGAGTGGTGTCTGAGGAACAGGTACTGGAAAGAGGAGAAACAGAAGGAGGAGGAGCTGCTAGGGGATCTGGATGCAGCTCTGCAGCACTGTGTCCTTGTGGCCACTCAGGAGGACTCTGAGCAGGTAAGCTGAACTAGGCTGGGCAGGCAGATGGATGGGGCTGCTCAGTCCTCAACAAACAGGAAATGATTTGTCTCATGCTGAATTGTTTGAACGCATACATGTCCTTTTGATTTATGTTCATCTCCCTAGTGGCATTAGTGTATAATGGAGATCTTTATCCATTCTTTGTGTGTGTGTGTGTGTGTGTGTGTGTGTGTGTGTGTGTGTGTGTGTGTGTGTGTGTGTGTGTGTGTGTGTGTGTGTGTGTGTGTGTGTGTGTGTGTGTGTGTGTGTGTGTGCACTGTAGGCCAACTGGGTGGACAATGAGAGGCAACTGAGGGAGGCTGCAGCAGAGCTTCATGAGGCTGGCCAGTCAGAAGCCCAGAGGAGAGCATCCCAGCTCTCAGACCTGTCTCTGCTCCTGCCTCCTCACGTTCTGCTCATCCTCACTCAAGGTATTGCAAGTCTGGCGTAACTTCAGTTAATCGTTAGAGAGTGGATTTGGATAGGCTTATCCATAGCTCAAAGCTATATTGTAATATGCTTTTGATTGCATATTAGGCTACCTTGTGATGTGTGTGTACATTTTATGGATTTGAACTTCATTTAGAATAAGGAATTCAGAGGAGGAGAGTAACAGTGGAAAAAGTGGTGGCTGGGATTGAGCCCCGGTCTCCGGTGGGGAATCATAAATGTGGCTTATACTGTGTTACCACAACTCAGCACGTGTCTGTGTGTGTCTCACTGTGTTTAGGTGATGATAAGGAGTGGGAGCAGCAGTGCTGTTGGCAGACAGAGCTGGTGGCTGGGCTGGACAGGGTGAACGTGTGCGTGGAGAAACTGCAGCAAGACCAGGAAAGATGGACAGCACAGAGAAGAGAGCAGACGCCATCAATCCATGTCATGGTCAGATCTAGCATAGTTCAATCCGATTATGCAAACATATAGATCAAGTAAACACTAGGGGCCGGTTTCCCGGACATAGATTAAGCTTAGTCCTAGACTAAAAAGCTTGCTCACTAGAAAAATATAATCATTTTACGGTGAAGATGAATTGTATAATTTATTAAGGGGAGATGGATCGTAATCGGCATGTTAATGTACAAGAAATGAATGTGTCACAATGACTCACAAATATGGACATGTGTTGTTTTGAGTCTCTCTTGTATGTCTCCCAGGATGGGAAACTGAGACAGAGAGAAATATGGGAGCAGCTAAACTCCAGGCAGGCAGAACTAGATGCTGCTCTTATAGCGCTGCGTTGTGTCCGAGAACTCTGCCAACTCCGTGCAGATACAGCGCAGGTAAGCACAGGCGGAAAGCAATACAATCACGGTCAGTTATGATACAGCCTGGATTAAAACCAGGGTGTCTGTAGTGATGCCTCAAGCACTGAGATGCAGTTCCTTAGGCCACTGTGCCACTCAGGAGCCCAATTGGGAAGGTGACCAATGTTTTGCTGTTTTGGCTTTGTACTCCAGAACTTTGGATTTGATACAATGACTATGAGGTTAAAGTGCAGACTGTCAGCTTTATTTTCATGGTAAATAATGTATAATGTCATTTTGTAGTCACTTTTATAGTAAATAAGAATATAATATGTTTCTAAACACATCTACATTAATATGGATGCTAATGTGATTACGGATAATGATGAGTGAGAAAGTTACAGAAGCACAAATATCATCCCCCCCAAAAAAATGTTAGGTTAGCATGTCTTGGGGGCATGATATTTGTACCTCTAACTTTCTCACTCATCGTTACTCACGATTCATTCAGGATTATCCTTAGTCTTGGTATCATCCACATTAATGTAGAAGTGTTTAGAAACAAATTATATTCTTATTTACAATAAAAGTGACTCCAAAGTGACAAAATGATGCATTATTTACCATTAATTTCTATTGGGTACAAAAGCAATTGAAACACAACCAAAACAAACAGCAAATCCATCCGAACAATTTGAAGAGTCACAACCTTGATGTCGTCATTGCGTGCTGTGCATATTGGACCAAATACATAATATATTTTGATTTGTTTAAAACTTTTTTGGTTACTACATGATTCCATATGTGGTATTTCATAGTTTGGATGTCTTCACTATTAATCTACAATTTTGAAAATAGTAAAAATAAAGAGAAACCCTTGAATGAGTAGGTTTTCTAAAACTTTTGACCAGTAGTGTATACTGTAAGTGTATGGGGGGACTATGTACAAAAAGTGCTGTAATTTCTATAAGGTTCACCTGACATGGATGAACTTTATCTTTGACCTAATAGTCATTGTATAATTTCACAAACAATTGTTCAGGTTCCCAATATTTTTGGAGCTCACTGTATATTTGTTATTGAATGAACTATCTCTTTAATATAGTCGACTCGTGTTGCCATTGAGCGTATCTTTCTATCCAGTCTGTGTTATCAGGTTCCTTCTGGTACAAGGAGTTTGGGCTGGCCAGGCTGATGGTCCCCAGTAACCCTCTGAAGGTGGTGTCGTTGACCCAGCAGAAAGCTGTGCCTCTCATGGAGCGACTCATTCAGCTTCTGGAGGAGAACAAAGAGCCAAGTCTCTCCCCGAGCACCTACCGCCAGCGCATCTCTGGTACCTCAGCAAGCATTATGTTGCATTTTTCAGTCTTGTTTTTTTTTTCTGATAAGGATGTTGTTTTCATAGCTTTTTTTTGTCAAATGTGTGTTTGTAGGTTTGTCAACAAAACAGACGTTTGGTTTGGAGACATGTTCTCGTGCATGGACAGAGTCCGTGCCTGTGGTTAAAGGTAGGCGCAATAGACAGTGGTCCTAGTGGTTCAGTTGGCTCGGTTGGTTGGAGCATGGTACTGGCAACACTAGTGTTGTGGGTTGTCACAGAAAGACTTAGACTCTAAATGATCACACTGTTCTATGCAATAGAACCATTCTACTGCGGTTGCTCGTTGTTCATAAAGACTGCCTTATCTAGTAAAAAGGATTACTGTTGTTTAACAGTGAGAGATATCTATGAAGGAATCTCCACCCAGTCTCTGAGAGACCCAATGAAGGAACAGCCTCAGGACCAGGATTCGAAGGGCCTCAGTGTCCCCCAGCCCAGTCCTCCTCACTCACAGACAGCTCACAGAAAAGCTGCCATCTCTGACATGCACTCACAAGGTAAGATTTAATTGATTCATGATTTAATAAATGAATTGCCTTTACTTCATCATAGGCTCTGCTGATCATATTTATGAAGAGTCCTAACGATATCCCATTGCTTCACAGAGGGCGAGCCTATGAAAGAATCTGTTCAGCAGTCACATGTCTGTGTCCCCACACTGTCAGGTAAAGAACAACATTGAAAGGTGCTGTTTATTACACAAAAAGACTTAACATGACTATTATGTTGTTTTCACTGTAACTGTGTGCAGAGAAATTGTAATCTCATCTCGTTTCAATTCTACTCAAGTGCTTTGAATATGTCTCTACCTTGTGGGCAACATATTGACTACGTATAGTGTTTGGACGAATTACAGAGGTTCTCAAACACGATCACAAGGATGACTTGTTGTAAAAAAGTAGCCCTGAGATAAGTTATGAGTGTTTCATAATGGCATGTAAATGTTTGTGTGACCTGCTATATGTGTACAGTATGTGTGCATAGTATAAGTCTGTGATGATGTTTCCCATACAGAGGGGGAGTGGGATAAACTGCTGGCGCTCTCCCCACTCTTCCAGCTTCTAAAGCGTGTGGAAAGGAAGCTGAGGGGCCCAGCGCAAGATGCAGGATTTCTGAGGGGGGAGCTCGACGGTGGGTTACACAATAGCCTGTAGAGTAAAACGCAGATTACAAACGTCCTGTGATGTGTTTGGGCCAAGAATTGTAGAGATTAAAGAGGACCCTCACACACACGATTGCTCCGCCACGTACCACAATATATAATAACCGAACAACACACAATAACAAACAAAACAATTTGTATTTTTATATGTACTTCTCTTGTTGCAAACCTTTAGTCACCAAATAGTTTGTACCAAAAACAATAACAAAAACCCCCCAAAGAGGAAGTAAAGGATGACACTGGCATGGAGAAAGATCTGACTAAGAACATACTGTACCACCTCTTTGAACAAAAGGCTTGGTGAGGGACACTTTTCAGCCAGTCCTTGTTCAACACAAATGTAATTTGACACGGTAGTAGTTAATATTTGAGACCAACTCCGGCGTTCAATAAGGAATCAGTAAGAAGACTATTTCAGAAACAGTTCAAGTCTAAACACAGAAACGCGACAGGAAGGAAGACAGTTGGGAAGCTTCATCGTGGGACTGATGGCAGGATGGGCAAGATTCTTTATTAATTGAGGTGAGATTAGGTATAATTTTTGTGTGGAGCACTTTGAAACAAACTGTCATGGTATGCACTATACAAATAACGTTTATTTCAACTAGTAATTTAACTACATTGTGCAGTAACTTGGTGGTATTTGAACTAATTTCAAGTTAGTTAATTACTTTTTTGCCATGTAGCGGTGTAGCTAACTACTGGAACTATGTAATCATTATCTTTCTTTTTCACCATCAGGCCTGCTAATTCTCACTTGAATCATTGGTTTTGTGATTAATAAGCTAAATTACACATTACAGTTTGTTACCATATGACCCCAAAGTGATCTGTTCTTGGAATTTGTATTCTGATGATTTACATATGATCATTTTTCACTAAGTACTGTAGTTTAGATTAAGTGAACTACTTTTTTCAAAGTAACTTTAGTTAAGTAAAGTATACTTGTGTTAAGGGTAGCTTTAGTGTAGTTTAACTTCTTCCAGTGTGAAGTGATCGGTATCTTGGTATACTATACTTCCCTAACACTGACCATCCATCATAATAAAATCACCTGACCACCACGGGGAAAAAGCAGCTAAGGTGTCTGACATAGCAACATAACACCACAGCTGCTTCTTATCCTTCGAGGTTTCACAACACCGGGAGTCCATTATTCCTCTCCGTCTGGCGGTCGTTGAAAACATTTCCATTTGAGTCATTTAGCAGACTCTCTTATCCAGAGCGACTTACAGTTGGTGCATTCATCTTAAGGTAGCTAGGTGAGACAAGGTGAGAAAACCCGTAGAAAATACATAGTAATATGATTTGTTTCAGTCTGACATTGAAATTAGTCACAAACTGACACAACAAAAATGCAACCAAAAGGCCAAACCGGACCACTTGTTCAGGGAAAATCTCAACCAGCTGTGGTTGTGAAGGAACTAGAAAAAGATCTGAATCAAAGTGAAAACAAGCCAAAGACAAAAGTAAAAAAGACAATCCCCTGTCAACGACTGCTTTGGTGCTTTCATAATTAATACCAAATGTCCCACCCACAACACTCAGTACAACTTTACTTGACCTAAAAATGTATGCTTTCAATTGTGATAATACACAGCCTTTTGAGAGTTCCTAGACTACTTGTGCTACGTGAAGTGTGAATTGATAACCCAGCAAGGAGAAATGGACAACTGGATTTATGGATTCT
Source organism: Oncorhynchus mykiss (assembly GCF_057628025.1). Taxonomy (NCBI): domain Eukaryota; kingdom Metazoa; phylum Chordata; class Actinopteri; order Salmoniformes; family Salmonidae; genus Oncorhynchus; species Oncorhynchus mykiss. Next base: position 5,304,759 of record NC_143048.1, read on the forward strand.
CTCTGAATTTCAGGCAGAGCGAGCTCTTTTATTGACTATCTGGATGCACAGTGGGAGTGTGAAGGAGAGCTGCTCCTTCTTGACCCAGGTCGTCTTAATCCCAGAGAGTTCCTGGTCTACCACCATGGACTATTCCTACTGCAAACACTACACACTCTCGAACTGGTTAGTCACTCACTTTCTCTCCCACATACTGAGAGAGGTTAGTGAAGGGTCATAGTTCAAAGCATTGTTTAACTCATCTTTCCTATCAAAAGGAGATTAATTAATCACATGTGGTCTTTGCGGTCTGTTTGAACGTATTTTTCTTTGTCAATGTGAATGTTCTTAGCACCAAAATTGTTAATACCATTACTCCCATAGACTCCAGCAGTGTCACTCCAGATAGCAACTAGTCTTCCATCCAATAACTACAAATACAACGCCTTCCGGAATTCCTTCTTTTATCAGGTGATGTCCCAATTTCCACTGTATGTGCATGAGAGAGAGATTACATTTCTATTTTGGAATCAAATATGCATTGGGGAACAGTGTGCATGTTGTACACGATAATCAACATCAATAAAAATCTATTTCCCTTTAGGATTGAATGACAGCTCTGAATCTTGCAGTTTAGCTTCTGACGTTTGTGATGTTAACATCTGTGCCACATCTGTTTGCTACTAACTGATGTCGTGTGTTGGTAGGAGGCTGAGAAGACAGTGTTTGTGCGTCGCCAGAGACTGCAGTCAGTGGGAGGATTCTCTCTGCTCCTCTTGCACTGTCTGTCACATGTCGCTGTTGGGGACATGAGCGTCGACTCCAGTCCTACCTTCCAACGGGCTTTCTTCAAGGTGCTGCCAAACTCTGTCTGCGTCCCAGAAAGCAACCTATTTCCAACATAGTGTACTACAGTACTTATGACCAGAGTCGTATGGTCCCTGGTCAAAAAAGGGCATTATATTAGGGAATAGGGTGTCATTTTCTCCCCTAAAAAAAGTCAGCCCACCACATACTGAGAACTGAATCCACGCAGAATTTATGTGAATCTTTGTGTCAAAAGGATCTCTAGTTTCAGTGGAAACACTACAAATGTATTGCCCAATAGTATGTGGACACCCCTTCAAAATAGTGGATTCGGCTATTTCAGCCACATCTGTTGCTGACAGCTGTATAAAATTGAGCACAACGCCATAGACAAATATTGGCAGTAGAATGGCCATACTGAAGAGCTCAGTGACTTTAAACGTGGTACTGTCATAGGATGCCACCTTTCCAGTTCGTCAAATGTATGCCCTGTTTGGGCTGCCCCGGTCAACTATAAGTGCTGTTATTGTGACGTGGAAACGTCTAGGAGCAACAACGGCACAGCCGCAAAGTGGTAGGCCACACAAGCTCACAGAACACGAATGAAGAGTGTAAAAAACGTCTGTCCTCGGTTGCAACACTCACTACCAAGTTTCAAACTGCCTCTGGAAGCAACGTCAGCACAAGAACTGTTCGTTGGGAGCTTCCTGAAAGGGGTTTCCATGGCCGAGCAGCCGCACACAAGCCTAAGATCACCATGAGCAATACCAAGTGTCGGGTGGAGTGGTGTAAATCTTACCGCTATTGGACTCAGGAGCAGTTGAAAAGTGTTCTCTGGAGTATGGAATCACACTTCACCATCTGGCAGTTTGACAGATGAATCTGGGTTTGGCGGATGCCCCAATGCATAGTGCCAACTGTAAAGTTTGGTGGAGGAGGAACAATGGTCGGGAGCGGTTTTTCATGGTTCAGGCTAGGTCCCTTAGTTCCAGTGAAGGGCAATCTTAATGCTACAGCGTACAATGATATTCTAGACGAATCTGTGCTTCCAACATTGTGGAAACAGTTTGGGGAAGGTCCTTTCCTGTTTCATCATGTTAATTCCCCCGTGCACAAAGCGAGGTACATACAGAAATGGTTTGTCGAGATCGGTGTGGAAGAACTTGACTGGCCTGCACAGAGCCTTGACCTCAACCCCACCTGTAGGATGAATTGGCAAGCCGAATGTAAGCCAGGCCTTATCGTCCAAAATCAGTGCCCGACCTCACTAATGCTCTTGTGGCTGAATGGAAGCAAGTCCCCGCAGTAATGTTCCAATATTTAGGGGAAAGCCTTCCCAGAAGAGTGGTGGCTGTTATAGTGGCAAAGGGGGATCAACTCTCTATTAATGCCCATGATTTGGGATTTTGGTCATATAGTCTACCTTTGTGCGATTGTAGTCTGTCACCGTCTTCTGGTCAATGCCAATTGCAACAGTGGGATGCATGGTGCTGAGGACCATGCAGCTCCCCTCTCTGTTTGTTCACTGTTCCGAGCAGGTCTTCTTTACAATCAACTTGGCTGCCAAGGAAATTGATGTAAAGAAGTTGTCCATAGACACATTTCTGTCTTTGCCCATGTAAGGCTCCACGAGTCTCAAAACCACAGTCTCAGACCGTCGCTCACCCGCTGGCCTGGTTTAATCTTTCCCCAGATATGGACAGCCATTGAGCAAGTACTTGGTTTCGGCATAACCATAACTTAAATACAGTGCCTTGCGAAAGTATTCGGCCCCTTTGAACTTTGCGACCTTTTGCCACATTTCAGGCTCCAAACATAAAGATATAAAACTGTATTTTTTTGTGAAGAATCAACAACAAGTGGGACACAATCATGAAGTGGAACGACATTTATTGGATATTTCAAACTTTTTTAACAAATCAAAAACTGAAAAATTGGGCGTGCAAAATTATTCAGCCCCCTTAAGTTAATACTTTGTAGCGCCACCTTTTGCTGCGATTACAGCTGTAAGTCACTTGGGGTATGTCTCTATCAGTTTTGCACATCGAGAGACTGACATTTTTTCCCATTCCTCCTTGCAAAACAGCTCGAGCTCAGTGAGGTTGGATGGAGAGCATTTGTGAACAGCAGTTTTCAGTTCTTTCCGCAGATTCTCGATTGGATTCAGGTCTGGACTTTGACTTGGCCATTCTAACACCTGGATATGTTTATTTTTTAACCATTCCATTGTAGATTTTGCTTTATGTTTTGGATCATTGTCTTGATGGAAGACAAATCTCCGTCCCAGTCTCAGGTCTTTTGCAGACTCCATCAGGTTTTCTTCCAGAATGGTCCTGTATTTGGCTCCATCCATCTTCCCATCAATTTTAACCATCTTCCCTGTCCCTGCGGAAGAAAAGCAGGCCCAAACCATGATGCTGCCACCACCATGTTTGACAGTGGGGATGGTGTGTTCAGCTGTGTTGCTTTTACGCCAAACATAACGTTTTGCATTGTTGCCAAAAAGTTCAATTTTGGTTTCATCTGACCAGAGCACCTTCTTCCACATATTTGGTGTGTCTCCCAGGTGGCTTGTGGCAAACTTTAAACGACACTTTTTATGGATCTTTAAGAAATGGCTTTCTTGCCACTCTTCCATAAAGGCCAGATTTGTGCAATATACGACTGATTGTTGTCCTATGGACAGAGTCTCCCACCTCAGCAGTAGATCTCTGCAGTTCATCCAGAGTGATCATGGGCCTCTTGGCTGCATCTCTGATCAGTCTTCTCCTTGTATGAGCTGAAAGTTTAGAGGGACGGCCAGGTCTTGGTAGATTTGCAGTGGTCTGATACTCCTTCCATTTCAATATTATCGCTTGCACAGTGCTCCTTGGGATGTTTAAAGCTTGGGAAATCGTTTTGTATCCAAATCCGGCTTTAAACTTCTTCACAACAGTATCTCGGACCTGCCTGGTGTGTTCCTTGTTCTTCATGATGCTCTCTGCGCTTTTAACGGACCTCTGAGACTATCACAGTGCAGGTGCATTTATACGGAGACTTGATTACACACAGGTGGATTGTATTTATCATCATTAGTCATTTAGGTCAACATTGGATCATTCAGAGATCCTCACTGAACTTCTGGAGAGAGTTTGCTGCACTGAAAGTAAAGGGGCTGAATCATTTTGCACGCCCAATTTTTCAGTTTTTGATTTGTTACAAAAGTTTGAAATATCCAATAAATGTCATTCCACTTCATGATTGTGTCCCACTTGCTGTTGATTCTTCACAAAAAAATACAGTTTTATATCTTTATGTTTGAAGCCTGAAATGTGGCAAAAGGTCGCAAAGTTCAAGGGGGCCGAATACTTTCGCAAGGCACTGTACACATTTGTCTAGTTTGTGGACATGCATTGGGTAAAACAGCACAAGCTTTGGTTGGGAACAGTTGCTCATCAACAGCTATGTTCTCTCCTGGCTTGTAACAAGTAATGCAATTCTTTACAGAACTCGTCCAGATGTCTGAGAGCGGCGAACCTGTCTGTCTGCACACATATTGGTCTTGTCTCCTTGTCATCAAAACGAGAATAATCTCTCTAGTCCTGTTTATACCTGGGGCTAGCATGCGTCCTTTGTTCTGATTATGTCCATATTCTGATTGTGCCCACATATAAACCGTTGCATCTACACATGGTATTAAAATGTCTCTTACCCATCCACCGTGTCTACACTGTGACCAGATTTCCCTGTATGCAAATCATTTGACAGATATTGTTTTTCAAAATAATAACATTTTATTGGTCACATACACAGGGTTAGCGGATGTTAATGTGAGTGAGTGTAAAATCTAACAAATTCACAATAACTACCTTACACACACGAATACACACATGGGATGAATATGAATATGTACATATAAATATATGGATGAGCGATGGTATGCGAGATGTAGTAGATCGTGTAGAATACAGTATATACAGTGGGGCAAAAAAGTATTTAGTCAGCCACCAATTGTGCAAGTTCTCCCACTTAAAAAGATGAGAGAGGCCTGTAATTTCCATCATAGGTACACTTCAACTATGAAACAAAATTAGAAAAAAAAATGCAGAAAATCACATTGTAGGATTTTTAATGAATTTATTTGCAAATTATGGTGGAAAATAAGTATTTGGTCACCTACAAACAAGCAAGATTTCTGTCTCTCACTGACCTGTAACTTCTTCTTTAAGAGGCTCCTCTGTCCTCCATTCGTTACCTGTATTAATGGCACCTGTTTGAACTTGTTATCAGTATAAAAGACACCTGTCCACAACCTCAAACAGTCACACTCCAAACTCCACTATGGCCAAGACCAAAGAGCTGTCAAAGGACACCAGAAACAAAATTGTAGACTTGCACCAGGCTGGGAAGACTGAATCTGCAATAGGTAAGCAGCTTGGTTTGAAGAAATCAACTGTGGGAGCAATTATTAGGAAATAGAAGACATACAAGACCACTGATAATCTCCCTCGATCTGGGGCTCCACGCAAGATCTCACCCCGTGGGGTCAAAATGATCACAAGAACCAAAAAATCCCAGAACCACACGGGGGGACCTAGTGAATGACCTGCAGAGACCTGGGACCAAAGTAACAAAGCCTACCATCAGTAACACACTACGCCGCCAGGGACTAAAATCCTGCAGTGCCAGACGTGTCCCCCTGCTTAAATACATGGACTTAATAAAGGTATCACTAGTCACTTTAAATAACGCCACTTCAATAATGTTCACATATCCTACATTACTCATCTCATATGTACAGTGGGGCAATACTTATCCCATTCATTCTTTCCTTTACACGGATCAGTCGTCCTGGTCCCTTTGCAGAAAAATAGCCCCAAAGCATGATGTTTCCACCCCCATGCTTTACAATAGGTATGGTGTTCTTTGGATGCAACTCAGCATTCTTTGTCCTCAAAACACGACGAGTTGAGTTTTTACCAAAAAGTTATATTTTGGTTTCATCTGACCATATGACATTCTCCCAATCTTCTTCTGGATCATCCAAATGCTCTCTAGCAAACTTCAGATGGGCCTGGACATGTACTGGCTTAAGTGGCTAGAGATTTGAGTCTGTATGTTGGCAGCAGCCTCTCTATGTTAGTGATGGCTGTTTAATAGTCTGATGGCCTTGAGATAGAAACTGTTTTTCAATTTCTCGGTCCCAGCTTTGATGCACCTGACAGTGGCTCGGGTGGTTGTTGTCCTTGATGTTTATGGCCTTCCTGTGACATCGGGTGGTGTAGGTGTCTTGGAGGGCAGGTAGTTTGCCCCGGTGATGCGTTGTGCAGACCGCACTACCCTCTGGAGAGCCTTGCAGTTGAGGGCGGTGCAATTGCTGTACCAGGCGGTGATACAGCCTGACAGGATGCTCTCGATTGAGCATCTGTAAATGTTTGTTAGTGTTTTAGATGACAAGCCAAATTTCTTCAGCCTCCTGAGTTTGAAGAGGCACTGTTGCGCCTTCTTCACCACACTGTCTGTGTGGGTGGACCATTTCAGTTTGTTCGTGATGTGTACGCTGAGGAACTTAAAGCTTTCCACCTTCTCCACTACTGTCCCGTCGATGTCGATGGGGAGGGGTGGGCGGTGCTCCCTCTATGTTTCCTGAAGTCCACGATCATCTCCTTTCTTTTCTTTTGTTGACGTTGAGTGAGAGGATCAGTGGGGTGGAGATGTTGTTTCCTACTTTTACCACCTGGGGGCGGCCCTTCAGAAAGTCCAGGACCCAGTTGCACAGGGCGGGGTCAAGACCCAGGGTCTCGAGTTTAATGACGAGTCTGGAGGGTATTATGGTGTTAAATGCCGAGCCGTAGTCAATAAACAGCATTCTTACATAGGTATTCCTCTTGTCCAGATGCAATAGGGCAGTCTGCAGTATGATGGCAATTGCATCGTCAGTGGACCTATTGGAGCAGTAAGCAAATTGGAGTGTGTCTAGGGTATCAGGTAAGGTGGAGGTGATATGATCCTTGACTAGTCTCTCAAAGCACTTCATGATGACAGAAGTGAGTGCAATGGGGTGATAGTCATTTAGTTCAGTTACCTTAGCTTTCTTGGGGACAGGAATAATGGTGGCCATCTTGAAGCATGTGGGGACAACAGACTGGGATAGGGATTGGTTGAATATGTCCGTCAACACACCAGCCAGCTGGTCTGCGCATGCTCTGAGGACGTGGCGAGGGATGCCGTCTGGGCCGGCAGCCTTGCGAGGGATAACACGTTTAAATGTTTTACTCACGTTAGCCACGGATCACGAGAGCCCAGAGGCTTTGGTAGCGGGCCATGTCAGTGGCACTGTATTGTCCTTAAAGTGAACAAAGAAGTTGTTTAATTTCTCTGGGAGCAAGACATCAATGTCTGCGATGGGGCTGGTTTTCTTTTTGTAATCCGGAATTGATTGTAGACTCTGCAACATACGTCTTGTGTTTGAGCCGTTGTATTGCGACTGTACTTTGTCTCTATATTGACACTTTGCTTGTTTGATTGCCTTGTGGAGGGAATAGCTGCACTGCTTGTATTCGGTCATGTTTCTGGTCACCTGCCATAATCAAAAAGACTATCCCAGTCTGTTGTCATGCTTTCATTTTTGTGCAAATGCTGCCATCAATCGACGGTTTCTGGTTAGGGAAGGTTTTAATATTCACAGAGGGTTCAAGATCATCGATGCACTTGCTAATTAACTCGCTCACCGAGTCAGCGTATTCCTCAATGTTGTTGTCTGAGGCTATTCGGAACATATCCCAGTCCACGTGATCGAAGCCATCTTGAAGCGTGGAATCCGATAGGTCAGACCAGCGTTGTATTGACCTGAGCACGGGTGTTTCTTGTTTTAGTTTCTGTCTATAGGCTGGGAGCAACAAAATGAGTCATGGTCAGACTTGCCCAAAGGCAGGGCGGGGGAGGGCTTTGTATGAGTCGCGGAAGTTCGAGTGGCATGATCGTGTCGCGCATTCGATACGCTGATAGAATTTAGGAAGTATTGTTCTTAGGTTAGCTTTGTTAAAATCCCCAGCTACAATATATGCAGCCTCAGGATGGGAGGGGGATATACACGGCTGTGACTATAATCGAAGAGAATACTCTTGGAAGATAATGCGGTCGGCATTTGATTGTAAGGAATTCTAGGTCAGGTGAACAAAAGGACTTAAGTTCCTGTATGTTGTTATGATTAACGACTCATGGTGTAATCACAAGGCATACACCCTGCCCTCCTTCTTACCAGAGAGATGTTTGTTTCTGTCGGCGCGATGCGTGAAGAAACCGGGTGGCTGTACCGACTCTAACAAAATATCCCAAGTGAGCCATGTTTCCGTGAAACAGAGAATGTTACAATCTCTGATGTCTCCCTGAAGGCAGCTTGTGCCCTAATTTCGTCCACCTTGTTATCTAGAGAACAGGACATTGGCGAGTAATATGCTCGGAAGCGGTGGATGGTGTGCTCGCCTTCTGAGGCTGACCAGTAGGCCGCTCCGTCTGCCTCTCCTGCGGTGACCGCGTTGTTTTGGGTCGACCTCTGGGATAAGATCGCATGTCCAGGGTGGAGGTTCGAACAAAGGATCACGCTTCGGGAAAGACGTAATCCTGGTTGTAATGTTGGTAAGTTGTCATCGCTTTTATATCCAATAGTTCTTCCCGGCTATATGTAATAACACTTGAGATTTTCTGGGCTAACAATGTTGGAAATAATACATGAAAAACAAACAACTGCATAGTATTCTAAGGACCTAAAGCGAGGCAACCATCTCTGTCGGCGCCATTTTCCATGGGATGCATATCCATAAATGTATTTTAAGACAAATATTGATGCCATAGGTCAATGGTGCCACCTGTGATTTCATTTGGAGGGCAGGATAGTTATGATTTACATGGTTTCACTGTCCAGATCCATCTACACTTGTAAGATATCCAGACACAATGCATCCCTGACTACCTCGGGAGGTGGTCAGGAAGATCAGATCACAATTTGTCTTTTAATTGTCTACACCTGTCCAAAATTCTGGGCAAAATGCATCCCTGACTACCTCTGTAGGTGGTCTATAAGATCTGATCACCATCAGATCACAATATGTCTTTTAATCGTCTACACCTGCCAAAAATTCTGGACACAATCAGAATGTGGACAAGATCAGGACAAAGGAAGCCGGTTAGGACCAGGTATAAACAGGGCTTCTGAAGCGGTTGCACACCTTTCAGACCAAAATTACTCCACATCCCTGCTCTTTCCGCCGTATGCCCCGTAGATATACAAGAGTGCAATAAAAGCATGTCCCACCCACTTACTGTTTTACTTTCCTGTGCGCATGAGTGATAGTGCAATCTCTGATGTACTACAACATCTGAATGTCACATAAGCAAAGAAAACTGTGGAGTGCGCTGGCAATTTGTCTCTTTGCGTGAGGTGTAGAACCTGCTCTCTCTGTGAGAATATCCTGGAAAAGCCGCCTTCCTGTTGCGTTCTCGTCACTCTTTCTACCCAAACCATGCCATCCCTACCAGACTTCTGTTTTACCTTGACAGTTGGGATCACCGTCTCAGTTGGCAAAACTCAGGAACCGGAGGCTTGAAGTCAACATCAGAATCAGGTGAAGACTCTTCATCAGCAATGCTGCTTTTCAGCTCAATATCCCATCCTCCAAAATCCTTTGTCCATTTGTTTGTTTGGGATTGCCATTGGGAACTACACACGCTGTATGTTTTATTCAGCGATGGGAGATCCGTGAGAGTTAAGCTACTCTTCAAAGAGGTGGGGTTTCAGACATCTTCGAAAGATGGGCTGGGATTCCGCTGTCCTGACTTTAGAGGGAAGCTTGTTTCACCATTGGGGTGCCAGGACACAGAAAATTGTCATACACAAATTGGCCTGAAACTAATCCAAGGCCACAATGACAATCACAATTACTGAGCAATCAGACAGTTCAAACAGCAATGATTAACTAGGCTACCAGGGAAAAGCACTTAATTTCAATGGCCCTAACAACACCAACTGCTACTTAATGAATAAAAAAATATACGTGCTGTTCTTGTAAGAGTTCATCACCTTTCAAACTATAGATGACACACTAAGACTGGGGCCAAGTAAGGCTCCTTAAATAGTCAGGGAAGACAGGCATGGCCACTCTCTCCTAAAGCCATTACACCACAACGAGAGTTACATTTCGAACAAACTTAGTTCTCTGTCTGTTGTGAAAGTAGGCCATTGCAAACATAAACACAACATAAAGTGGTTGTCTAGCAATTTCATGTTCGTTTTTTAGGACGGGAGTTACATGCAGGTATATACATGCACAGCATATCAAACAAGCAAGACACAGACAGGCAATCAAGAACGATGTAATGGTTTTTTTTCTTCATCATTGCAAACATTGGCTAAACAGGAGGCTATATCGCGCCATAATCATCACACAAAACACAAATTGTTTTGCCCCAATGCAATGTGTAGACTTGCTTGTGCCTACGGCATTATCCGTTACCACAGACATGGTCGTAGCCTTCATATATATTTTTGGAATGTTCATTCAAATCGCAGCTGTTCAGAAATACGAGGCACAGACATAGGCTACATCATCATATTGATCAAATTGGTTGAGGGTTCAGAAGAGGGTGAGTAAAGAGAGAAATTTGAATACGTGTGTAAAATAACATATGCACAGAACGTGATTTGGATCCTTAGATTTTAGAAAGAAGTTTCCAGGCTGGGCTCTAGTGTTAATGCTGTGGGACATGATGTGTGCCAGCTAAGGTTTTTCGGCATAAAGTTGTACAGCCACCTAAGAGAGGAGGTGATAGAGAGAAATTGCTGTTGCAGAGAGGCATATTATATCCGTGCACTACAAACAGAGCCCTAGAGGCCCGGATGAAACATTTATGTTAGGTTACTTCCTGTGAGCAACAGTTGTGCATTTCTTTTTTTGTAAAAAAAAAACTAGTAAAACAATATAGAAAACAGTATATAAATAAGGATTGTGATTGTGACGTCATCTACGGTGCCTTCAGAAAGTATTCATACCCCTTCACTTATTCCACATTTTATTGTGTTACAGCCTGAATTCAAAATGGATTCAATAAAAAAAAATCTCACCCCTCGACACACAATACTCCATTATGACAAAGTGAAAACATTGTGTTTAAACATTTTTGAAAATGTATCGAAAATGAAACACAGAAATATCTAATTGACATAAGAATTCACATGTCATGACATGTTAGAAACCCCTTTGGCAGTGATTACAGCTGTGAATCTTTCTGGGTAATTCTCTAAGAGCTTTGCACACCTGGATTGTATACTATTTTTGTAAAAAAATAAATAATAATAATTCTTCAAGCTCTGTCAAGTTGGTTGTTGACCATTGCTAGATAGCCATTTTCAAGTCTTGCCAAAGTGGATGTAATTCAAAACTGTAACTAAGCCACTCAGGAACATTCAACGTCGTCTTGGTAAGCAGCTCCAATGTAGATTTGGCCTCGTATTTTATGTTATTGTCCTGCTGAAAGGTGAATTTGTCTCCCAGTGTAAGTTGGAAAGTAAACTGAACCAAGTTGTCCTTGTTCTTATCTCTATTACGCTTCTTTTTATCCCCAAAAAACTCCATAGTCCTTGTCGATGACCAGCATACGCATAACATGATGCAGCCATCTCTATTCTTGATAGTATGAATAATGGTACTCAGGGATGTGTTGTGTTGGATTTGCCCCAAAGATAATGCTTTGTATTCAGGAAATCTTTTTGCAGGTTTACTTTAGTGCGTTATTACAAACAGGATGCATGTTTTGGAATGTTTTCATTCTGTACAGGCTTCCTTGCGAAATGAAGTGCCATTTAGGTTAGTATTGTGGAGTAACTACAATGTTGTTGATCCATCCTCAGTTTTCCCATGTCACAGCCATTTTTTTTAAAGTCACCATTGGCCTCATGGTGAAATCCCCTTCCTCTCCAGCAACTGAGTTACGAAGGACACCTGTATCGTTGTAGTGACTGGGTGTATTGATACACCATCCAAAGTGTCATTATTTTATCAATAGGTGTCCTTCTTTACAAGGCATTGGAAAACCTCCCTGCTCTTTGTGGTTGAATCTGTGTTGGAAAATCACTGCTCGACTGAGGGACCTTACAGATCATTTTATTTGTGAGGTACAGAGATGAGGTAGTCGTTCAAAAGGCACTATTATTGCACACAGTGTAAGTCCATGAAACTTATTATGTGACTTGTTAAGCAAACTTCTTCGGGCTAGAGGGCAGTATTTTCACGTCCAGATGAAAAGCGTGCCCAGAGTAAACTGCCTGTTGCTCAGGCCCAGAAGCTAGGATATGCATATGCATGGTAGTATTGGATAGAAAACATGCAAAAGTTTCTGAAACTGTTAAAATAATGTCTGTGAGTATAACAGAACTGATTTCCCAGGCAAAACCCCGAGCACAATCCATCCAGGGAAATTTTATTTTGAGGTCATTGTGTTTTCCAATGGATTTCTATGGGAAACCTGATTTATTAGGGCCCAGATTGCAGTTCCTATGGCTTCCACTAGATGTCAACAGTCTAGAAATTGTTCGATGTTTTTCTTTTGAGAAATGAAGAAGTAGTCCTATTCTTTCCATGTGTCACTCAGATGGACTCAAGTCTTTTGGTGCTCGTGAACAGGAGCGCGCTCCTCGTTATTTTTCTCCGGTATTGGAAACAGTTTATTCTGTCTTAAATCTTATCGATTATTTACATTTTAGGGTACCTGAGGTTGGATAAGAAACGTTGTTTGAAATGTTTGGACCAAGTTTACAGGTAACTTATTAGATACTTTGTAGTCATGTTGGGTGAGTTGGAACCGGTGTAATTCTGAATCAAATGCGCCAAATAAATGTACATTAAATATATATATAGATATAAAGAAGGAATTTATTGAACAAAATGACCATTCATTGTGTCAATGAGACATTTGGGATTGCAAAAAGATGAAGATCTTCAAAGGTAAGGTATTTATTATTTCGCTATTTCTGACTTTCATGTTGCACCTGCCTGGTTGAACAATGGTTTTCATGTTTTTGTATGTGGGGCGCTGTCCTCAGATAATCGCATGGTGTGCTTTCGCCGTAAAGCCTTTTTGAAATCTGACACAGCGGCTGGATTAACAAGAAGTTAAGCTTTATTTTGTATTACACTTGTATTTATATGAATGTTAAATATTTATATTTCTGTAGTTTGAATTTGGCGTTCTGCAATTTCACCGGATGTTGTCAAATCTATCCCGCTAACGGGATTTGAGCGCTAAGAGGTTTTAAGCAAATTGTTACTCCTGAACTTATTTAGGCTTGTGTCTTTACTATAATTAATGCAATGATGATTATTTTATCATATCAATTAACCATGTGTAATTATTACAATGATTAAATTCATCCTGTAACAATTAACTCATTAGCAATCTTGGGGCATCATGGAAAAAGCTCATTTAACTAGTTACCGTTTTCCGAATGAACTCTTAAAGATATAAAGTTCTCTTATATTTCAGTCATCAAACAGTCATTAATGAATTGTTACCTTCTATCATAAATGATGACTCAGCGATATACAAATTGGCTTAATTATTTATTTACTAACTAACAAAATAATCACACAGAATTACACAAACAGGATAGCTTACACATTGATTACTACACAATGCAATGAAAAGTCCCTAGTGGACTAACCCGATATGATGGCTTGATGGACAATGGATAAGGGTGTGGATAAAGAGCGGGAAAGACAGTGGGGGAGACAGAGTGGGCTTATTGTACATACATGTGAAAATACGCCCAGCGTAAATATGGATATTTAGCACCCAAACAACTGCTCATTCGGATTTTGAAATGCAACAGATATTTACGCTTGTATGTCTTTGTTTTCTTTCTGTTGAAATCGGCGGTCTGTCTGGAGAGTAATTCGACAGAAGTCTCAAAGTCTTTCGTAGTTTGTTCAGCGGGCTCTGTTCGTTAGAATAGAGTGGTGAGAGCAAATGGTTCTTTGTCTCTCGTTTTCGGTCGAGTTTACTAGACTAGTTTACATGCACAGCTGCAGACTGTTAATGTGTAGCCTTGTAGTGTTCTTAATCATTTCAAAGTGTACAGCTGGCGCTGCACATAACTGGTCTGTATTTAAATTGCCAACCATTTCAACATGTAGCCACAGCTCCATGCTTTCTGGTCTAATGTGAATTTGGTCACGGTTATGCATCCTGGAAAAAGGGGCGTTCCATGACGCTGACATTAATGTCCGTGCTCACGTGGGTGTGGTCACTGACTGACTGGTTAAGACTTCAAATGAAAAACAATTATCTCATTTAGAAGGCTAACATCACAACCGTGATCTGTACTTCTCCACAACTTTGTCCCTGACCTGTTTGGAGAGGTGTTTGATTTTGAGATAATGAAGGATTGTTCTACTCCAAAGCTATCTCTAGTAAAACACATTCTTGTCTATGTAATACAGTCTTGAACTCATTTCTCAGCTCAAGCCATCTCCAGTGACCATACGCCCTGATTAGCTGCAGGGATCTAGAGTGGAGCCCATGAAAACACAGAATAAACAGAACAAATATGTCCTGTTTGTTAAGTATTCATTGCTAACTATTAACATAAACAAACCAGGTAAATAAGTATTTTCTATCACAACACGTAGACTACATATCAATGCATACACACAAACTATCTAGGTCAAATAGGGGAGAGGCGTTGTGCTGCGAGGTGTTGCTTTATCTGTTATTTGAAACCAGGTATGCTGTTTATTTGAGCAATATGAGATGATTATTAATTTTCATCCAACTTGGCCCACCGGTGTAACTGCTAAACTGCCGACTGTACACTGTACTGCATGATTGCAACAGGTTTACTTGCATTAGTTCTAGTAGTTAGCTATGTTGACAATGATGTTAATATGGTGACAACGATGTGGGATGTGTGTAGCGGTTAGCGATTATGACATGAAGGTTTGGCTTCGAAAGGTTTTTTCACTTGGCCACAGAAAGCTGATGTGTTGTACACTGAAGTTCACAAGCGAAGGGGAAAAAGTGAAAGGAGGGGAGCATGTAGATGCAAGAAGGAATACGAACCGCATTATCCCTTTATTGTTGTATGTGGCTGCTATGAAAGTGAAATGTGTTTGCATGTGATTAAGGGTGTATTCATTCCACCGATTCTGTTGAAAAACGTTTCTTAAACGGAAGCAAACGGGGAAAAAAACAGGGATAGAAAAATACCTACATTTGTCCAATAGAAACTCTTGTTTGCAACTGTTGGACTAATAATTACACCCTAGATCCCCTACTGTAGATGGAGGCAAGAGTGTGCAATGCGGTATTGAATGTGTCAATGTCTGTCACCTTGATTACTCAAATTTATCTCGGCCTGTGCACCTACGTTGTAAACTTAAAATTTTAGGCTGGGTTGTAAGCAACCTCATGATGGGAATAGGGAACATTTGAGTATCATGTAGTAGCCTAAACTTATTGATGTTACATTGAGCTCTGTGAATGGAATATGAATGACAGTCATCCAATATGCTGTAATAGAACAGAACTTGCTCATAAAAAAAAGAAGAATCGTCCTCCCTCATCTTAAACAACACCGACCGCCACAGGAGCACGCCAATTCCTCATTCAATTATAACAAGGCTTCTGATATGTTATGATCATTATAAGGTTATCATAAGACATTATAAAGGGATCCTAAACACTCAAGACAATTAGATTTATCATAGTTTCATAATGCTCTATGACTGCATCTATAAGGTCCCACAGTATGAATATGTTTACAAGGATATCTAAGTCTTCATAAGAAGGTGCGTCAAGTAAAGTGATACCAGACGTTATAATACTTTTTTAAAGACTAATTTGTGCGTATAAGAAGTTATAAAGCATTACATGTACTATGTTACTGTTTTTCTTTCTTAGCTGCTGCAAGCATGTCTGGGTGAGCTATTCGAGGCCCGACTAGGGAGTTCCTCAATGGGTATGGAATGTGCTGCTCCAGAGAGCTCCATGCCATGGGACTCCCACCCCACCTCCCTGCTGGAGGGGCTTCAGAGGCCCAGTCGGGGGCTCCTTTCACAGGAAGTACGTTCTTCCTCTCCGGGGAATCGACATTAGCATAATGTCTGGCATTTTACCTCAACGATTATGATAGCTAGAAACAATAAATAAACCATCTATTTTGGTCTTTCCAAATAAAGTGATACCGAGTTAATTTCTAAAGCATTCCACACAATGGTGATGGAAAACAACTGTGTTTAGCCACAGTCAGGGAATCTTTGGCAATTATCATGTTCCATTCCTGTTTCGTGTCTGTTTCTTGAGCAGGAGGTGGAGGGACTCCTGCAGAAGCACAGGGAGGATTTGGTGTTCCTCCATGTTGAAAGGCTGTTGAGAAAGAAGAGCTTGGGGCTCCGAACCATGGAAGTGCGTCACAAAGCCCAGGAGGAAAATACTGATCAAGCTCAGTGATTCTCAACCAGGGGGGCATATGACATGATTTAGGGGTCCCTGGATTTTGGGAAAGCATTTTAGTAAGCGTCGGAACGGAAAATGTTGAGAGCCCCTCACATACAGTACTTTTTAGAATTCATGATGGCTGATCTGCTTGGGAAATACACAGTTGTGTATGGACTGGCAACTGATGTGTATGGACTGGCAACTGATGTGTATGGACTGGCAACTGATGAAAGACCAAAACGTTCTCCTTGGGAGTGTGACGGAGAGGTCCTTCATGCACACACACACCTATCCTTTTAGAATCTGTATACAACCTGACCACGACGTCACAAAATACCTCAGGCTGACATCACTGCAACCAGGTTTGCCCACTGGGACTAGAATGCTGGGAGGGTGGCGCAGGAGGTGTCCCTCATACATGTGTGTTGAGATTATTTTTAGGATCATCAGTTGCTGTTGTCAGTTACAGGCACAATCTGTGATGTTTCCTGCTGTTCAATGGTCATGTCAATGAATACCCATTGGTTCTTGATGAATATAACTTTATAAATGCCTTACGGATTTAGTGCAACTGCATTACTCTATCATAATCAAAAATATAGGTTGCAATGCTCCATGTTTTTGCTTTTTTTTGTCATCTTACTTTTTGTTAACAATAATTGTATAATTGAAAGAAATATGTATGTTTAAAACTATCATATCAATATTTTTGATAACCCTTGTATCCCATAGCTGAGTGTATGAATTTGACAGTGGTTGCATTTCTTCAGTTCCACCTCCCTGCTTAAATGGCGGCTGCTGCTGTTGGGCTGAAACATTGTGGTGTTAAAATCTAGATTGTAGTAGAGGTTTTGAGTTTTAGAACATTGGTATACACAGTATTGACACAGGACACAGTAGGAGGACAGATAAGTCTTAAAACCTTTTCAAAAATCCAAGACTGATTTATACACTTTTTGCAATGATCAGTCTGTACTTTTGATGTAAACTGTTATGCCTGTATTGCTTGTATCAACATTTCTATGTCTCAAATGTGCTTGGAAATGAATAAACAAAGACCATGAATTATGGCTGATTCGTGTGTTTATTATTACATTTGACAGTCAGGAAGCTTCATGTATTTTCTCAAACCAGCAACTGCAACATGCAGTTGTCTCTGAGTATGGAGCGCAAGAGCTGGTCAGTTAATGGCTTTCAGGGCGTTTGTTTACACTGGGTCTCAGTTAGAGCACAGCTTGTCCTCATCAGGGTAGATCTGGGCTGGTGTGTTGCATGAAGGCATAAAAAGGAATGCAAAGGGCAAAAGATGGTACAAAAACATTTCCTCCTTTTTCACTCGCGACTAGTGAGTTTCAGTGCAACAACAATGATGAGCAACACAATGCCAACAACAAATCCAACGATGTTAAGGATCTTGGCCATCCTGGATGCCTCTGCAGCCGCTGTTGCCTCTCCAACTGCGTTTGCATTATCCGCCTTCAAACACACAATGGGGGATAATCAATGCATCATCCCACTTTCACTTAGATAACCACAGAATCCACCTCAAAAAATCAGACAAGCTATTCAATAGTTAATCAGCAGATGCGTTTGTAAATACCTTTAGACTTCTTGAATAATTGATTGAGTCTGAATTTTGGATATCTTACCCTGCATGAGCAAACTATTGCCGCAATTCCAATTGGGAGACAGCAGCATAAAGTGTTGAAAATGGACCATCCCAGGTAGGATGGCACTGTGGTGCGGGCTTGGGTCCCTTCCATTGTCTCTGTTTTTATGTAGTTGGACGTACTATAGTGAACCAAGTTGGAGCTGGTCAGTGCCTGTCCCAAATAAGTGATGGGGGTTGGGGAGCAACAGACCTTTATTGAGAGGGTGTGGACTGTGGGATGTGGGATGTGGACTAAGAAAGAGGTGTGTCATCTTGGCGAATGTGAAAAACAAAGGGCAAAGTAATGATGCTCATTTCCTTTGCAATAGGGAAGGACCAAGGGACTAGTGCTGAGTTATGATTGGGAGGAGAGACTAGTAGGAAGTGACAGCCTCCAGTTACAAGATCCTAGCTAGTGAAAGTGGTTTCCAAGTAACATTTGAGATACTTTTTATACTAGGCATAACACTAATTTTTTAAATGATTGGTACTATAATAAAATAGCAATCAATCCATAAAGAAAGGTTATTATTAAAAACAATCATTTAATTTGTAGTGTTGGTTTGATAACAATGTTTTAGGTCTTCTTATAAACTGCTTATAATCATTACTAAAAATAAACAAATTAATTTGATAACACTTCCTATGAATATTCTCTTCATAATGCATAACACATCCTGAGTAGTCCGTTCAAAATATTTCTCATCACAGGATTTCCAATAAAAATGACTTGATCTGAAATCAACCCTCTATAACAGGAGGTGTAAACCACCACTATAGGTGGTTTACACTACATGACCAAAGGTATGTGGACACCTGCTCATCCATTCAGCCACAAGAGCATTCGTGAGGTTTGGCACTGATATTGTCCGATTATGCCTGGCTTGCAGTCGGTGTTCCAATTCATCCCAAAGGTGTTCGATGGAGTTGAGGTCAGGGCTCTGTGCAGGCCAGTCAAGTTCTTCCACACCGTTCTAGACAAACCATTTCTGTATGGACCTCGCTTTGTGCATGGGGACAATGTCATGGTGAAACAGAAAAGGTCCTTCCCTAAACTGTTGCCGCAAAGTTAAAAGCACAGAATCGTCTAGAATGTAATTATATGTTGTAGTGTTAACATTTCCCTTCACTGGAACTAAGGGGCCTAGCCCGAACCATGAAAAACAGCCCCAGACCATTATTCCTCTTCCACCAAACTTTACAGTTGGCTCTATGCATTCAGGCAGGTAGCTTTCTCCTGGCATCCGCCAAAACCAGATTCGGTCATGGAAACCCATTTCACGAAGCTCCCAACGAACAGTTCTTGTGCTAATGTTGCTTCCAGAGGCCGTTTGGAACTCGGTAGTGAGTGTTGCAACCGTGGACAGAAGATTTTACAAGTTACACGCTTTAGCACTCTGCAGTCCCATTCTGTGAGCTTGTGTGGCCTACCATTTCGCGGCTGAGCCATTGTTGCTCCTAGACGTTTCCACTTCATAATAACAGCACTTACATTTGACCGGGGCAGCTCTAGCAGGGCAGAACTTTGAGGAAATGACTTGTTGGAAAGGTAGCATCCTATGACGGTGTCACAATGAAAGTCACTGAGCTCTTCGTTAAGGCTATTCTACTGTCAATGTTTGTCTATGGAGATTTCATGGCTTTGTGCTTGATTTTATATACCTATCAGTAACGGGTGTGGCTGAAATAGCCAAATCCAGTAATTTGGAGGGGTGTCCACATACATTTGTGTATATAGTATAAGTATTTAGCAATCATAATAAGTGTATGGTAACAGCAGCTGTGATGTGTGTATAACATGAACGGATATGTGTGTTTGTGGGTGTGTGTGTATGTGTGTGAGTGCATGTGGGTCTTTCTATAAATAATGTGGCCAATGTGTGACATTGGGATCAACATTTCAAAATGGCTTGAAACAACAGCAAAAAAGAAAAAATTTCATGCAATTCCACATGTGTCCTTAGAGGAATATATGCAAATTGGCCCATAACTCCACCTATACAACAACATAGTCCTAGGACTATATTCAAGTCAGCCTATTCCAGTAATTGAATTTCTAATTTTGTATATATATTTTCTATCTATTCATTTTTCTCCTTTTTCTCCACAATTTTGTGGTATCCAATTGGTAGTGACAGTCTTGTCTCATCGCTGCAACTCCCATATGGACTCGGGAGAGGCGAAGGTCGAGAGCCGTGCATCCTCCGAAACACAACCCAACCAAGCCGCACAGCTTCTTGACACAATGCCCACTTAACCGCATCAATGTTATGTAGGAAACACCGTACACCTGGCGACCGTGTCAGCGTGCATTGCACCCGGCCAGCCACAGGAGTCACTAGTGCACGATGGGACAAGGACATCCCTGCCGGCCAAACCCTCCCCTAACCCGGACGACACTGGGCCAATTGTGCTATCTATCTATTTATTTTTCTCCTTTTTCTCCACAATTTTGTGGTATCCAATTGGTAGTGACAGTCTTGTCTCATCGCTGCAACTCCCATATGGACTCGGGAGAGGCGAAGGTCGAGAGCTGTGCATCCTCCGAAACACAACCCAACCAAGCCGCACAGCTTCTTGACACAATGCCCACTTAACCGCACCAATGTTATGTAGGAAACACCGTACACCTGGCGACCGTGTTAGCGTGCGTTGCACCCGGCCAGCCACAGGAGTCACTAGTGCACGATGGGACAAGGACACCCCTGCCGGCCAAACCCTCCCCTAACCCGGACGACACTGGGCCAATTGTGCTCTGCCCCATGGGTCTCCCAGTCGTGGCCGGCTGCGACTGGACTCGAACCCAGAATCTCTAGTGGCACAGCTAGACCACTGCGCCACTCGGGAGTCCGCAGGACCTCCAAATTTAAGTTCAAGTAGTCTAGCCTCTCTGGGGTTTGCGTCCCACCTCGACAACGTCCAGTGAAATTGCAGGGCGCCAAATTCATTCAACTCATAATTAAAATTCCTCAAACATACAAGTATTATAAACCATTTTAAAGATATACTTCTTGTTAATCCAACCACAGTGTCCGATTTCAAAAAGGCTTTACGGCGAAAGCACACCATGCGATTATGTTAGGACAGTACCTAGCCACAAAAAACCATACAGACATTTTCCAGCCAAGGAGAGGGCTCACAAAAGTCAGAAATAACGATTAAATTAATCACTAACCTTTGATGATCTTCATCTGGTGGCACTCCCAGGACTCCATGTTACACAATAAATGTTTGTTTTGTTCAATAAAGTCCCTCTTTATGTCCAAAAACCTCAGTTTAAATTGGCGCGTTATGTTCAGTAACGCATTGTCTCAAATAACATCGGTGAAATTGCAGAGAGCCAAATCAAATTACAGAAATACATATCATAAACATTGATGAAAGATACAAGTGTTATTCATAAGATTAAAGATACACTTCTTGTTAATCCAGCCGCTGTGTCAGATTTCAAAAAGGCTTTACGGCGAAAGCAAACCATATTATTATCTGGGGATAGCACCCCATCAAAAAACACAGCATCCCGCCTGGCACGATACAAAATTCAGAAATAACGATATAATTCATGCCTTACCTTTGAAGATCTTCTTTTGTTGGCACTCCAATATGTCCCATAAACATCACAAATGGTCCTTTTATTTGATTAATTCCGTCGTTATACCTCCAAAATGTCCATTTATTTAGTTTGTTTGAAAAAACACTGGTTCCAACTCACGCAACATGACTACAAAATATCTCATAAGTTAGCTGTAATCTTTGTCCAAACATTTCAAACAACTTTCCTAATACAACAATTTTTTTAACGTAAATAATCGCTAAAATTTAAGACGGGATAAACTGCGTTCAATAGGGGATAAAAACGAAGTGTAGCGAGCTTTCAGGTCACGCGCCTCAACCACAACAGTACACTTCACTCGATCCTCGTTCTGAACTGCCTTACTTCTTCATTTCTCAAAGGAAAAACATCAACCAATTTCTAAAGACTGGTGACATCCAGTGGAAGCGATAGGAACTGCAAGCAAGTGCCTTAGAAATCTAGATTCCCATTGAAAACCGATTGAAAAGAGTGACCTAAAAAAAACATGTCCTGGTTGGTTTGTCCTCGGGGTTTTGCCTGCCAAATAAGTTATGTTATACTCACAGAAATCATCCAAACAGTTTTAGAAACGTCAGAGTGTTTTCTATCCAAATCTACTAATAATATGCATATCCAAGCTTCTGGGCCTGAGTAGCAGGCAGTTTACTTTGGACACACTTTTCATCCGGATTTGAAAATACCGCCCCTAGCCTGGAGAGGCTAGTCTACTTCAAGCCCAAGAACACTCAAGAACACGTTCTCCACATCCGACAAGTCCTCCAGTGTCACCTGGAGAACCAGCTGTTTGACAAAGCCGAAAAATTATAGTTCCATCGCCTCACCATCTCCTTCCTTGGACACATCATTGCTGCTGGGAATGTGTCCAAGGAAGGAGATGGTGGAGCGATGGAACTCGCATTTTCCGGATGTAGATGAAGATCATCAAAGGTTAGTGAAAAGATGGATCCGGGAAATGTGAGAGCGGTGGTGGATTGGCCTCAACCCACATCCAGAATGAAGCTGCAACATTTCTTAAGATTTGCCCATTTCTATCGCCGTTTTATCCAGAGTTACAGCACCCTGGCTTCCCCCCTGCCAGCACTCACCTCTCCCAAGGTCTCATTCATATGGTCCCCAGCTGCTGACCGGGCATTCTTGGACCTTAAGCACCGCTTCCGGACCCGTCCCATCAGTTCATGGTGGAGGTAGACGCTTTGGATGTCGGAGTGGGGGCCGTCCTGTCCCAGCGTTCTGCCCTGGACCTTAAGCTGCATCTCTGCGCCTTCTTCTCCCATCGCCTTAATTATGATGTGGAATTATGATGTGGGGAATCGAGAACTACTGGCGGTGAAGATGGTCTTGGAGGAGTTGAGACACTGGTTAGAGGGGGCGGAACTTCCATTCATAGTGTGGACGGATCACAAGAACCTGGAATATCTCCTCACCTCCAATCATCTCAACTCCAGGTAAGCTTGATGGGCCCTGTTGTTCAACCGGTTCAACTTCACCATCTCCTACCGCCCGGGTCTAAGAATGTTAAGCCGTACACACTTTCACGCCGCTATTGCCCCTCTTCTACAACCTCAGACCCCGAAACCATTCTTCCTACCTTGTGCCTAGCGGCTACCCCCGTCTGGGGAATAGAGAACCAGGTCCATGCAAATGCAAATATAATGCAAATATAACTTGTCTGTGTATAGCCGTATATAACATAACTGCTGGGTCTGCCCAAAGAGAGCTCCTGATTGACATGTGTACTATGGTGCATTGAGTTGATTGGAACCTCTCCAGCACGTTAAACAATAAACAATGATTCATTTAAGATTGACTTTGAATGTCCCTGTGTAAGAATTGTGTAAGAATTTCCACAATGGTGGCGCATTTTATGAAGCGTGTCACGACTCCCACCGAAGGTTTGCTCCTCTTCCTGTTCGGGCGGCGCTTGGCGATCGTCGTCACCGGTCTACTAGCTGCCACCGATCCCCTTTCCCTTTTCTGTTGGTATTGTCTTATTGGTTACACCTGTTTCTTGTTCAGGTTTTAGTTGGGCTATTTAAGCCGGTAATGCCCGCCTGCTCTTTGTGAGGGCTTATTTTTTCTCTGTTCATGTTTGTGTTTGTGCGATCTCCTTTGTTTTTCTCCGGACTGTTTGGGTCCTGGTTTTGGGCCGGTTTTGTATTAGCGTCTGGTGTTTTGGCGTGAACATTTTCCCTGCGCCGGAATAAAACATTGTTCTTTACCCTTTGCTTCCTGCGCCTGACTCCGCACCCACTACGCATAGAGTGCGTTACAAAGCGTGAGGGAAATTCCTCTCTGACCAAAAGAGGACGAGGACCCACCCAGACCAGACCCTTACTGTGAGCTGCCCAGTAGGAGACTACTTTGAGGGACGGCAACTGATTTCAGTAAGTACATTTAAATTAATGTATAAAAAGAAAAACTTGATCAAGATGAGTAACAAATAAAAAGGTATCCATAGTCTTATAGAGAGAAGGCAATTCACTAGTTTAATGAGAAAACTAGAGCGAGGGTGTAACATTACTATGTAAAGTCCCGCTGCCAGCTGTCTATAGGCGTTTAGAGGAGATGTCTTTGTGGAATGTGGATGTGAGATATGACATATTAAACTGATTGAAATTTGGCTGATTGAAATTTGGATTACAAATTAATTGAAATTATTACTATTAAGATTGGAATTTGAAATTAGGATAATAAACT
This sequence comes from Oncorhynchus mykiss, assembly GCF_057628025.1. Classification (NCBI taxonomy): domain Eukaryota; kingdom Metazoa; phylum Chordata; class Actinopteri; order Salmoniformes; family Salmonidae; genus Oncorhynchus; species Oncorhynchus mykiss. Next base: position 5,328,956 of record NC_143048.1, read on the forward strand.
GATTGAAGTATGGATAATAAGAGGATTTAAATTGAGCTATTAAGTATTAAGTGAATGAAAGCTGTCAGGGGACTAGCTTATGTGTGAAAGAGGTCAATGAATGCCACAACCAGTTCTGTGTGAGCTGAGTTTTCCAGTTCTGTTTGAGCTTATTAGCAACGTTATCTAGGGGGTCTGTCCAACACCCCCGTTGGATCTACAGGTAAGAGGATAAGATGTCTCAGAAAACAGATACGTAACATGTGTTAGAGGATAACATGTCTCGTTAGTAACGAGGATAACATGTCTTGTTAATGTCAAGGATAACATGTTTCATTGGTAACGAGGATAACATGTCTCTGAGGATAACATGACTTGTGCTTGTCTCCCCCCCTCTCCAGATGTCGCCCATCTTCCCTATTATCCCCTGTGTATATATACCTGTGTTCTCTGTCTATTTGTTGCCAGTTCGTCTTGCTCGTTCAAGCTTACCAGCGTTTTTCCTGTCAGCTCCTATCATTTCCCAGCCTCGCTTAGCTAGTCCTCCCGGTTTTGACCTTTGCTTGTTCTGCCCCTGTACCCGCCCGCCTGACCTCTCTGCCTGATGCTGAGCCTGCCTGCCGCCCTGTACCTTTGCTCCACCTCTGGATTACTAAACTCTACCTGTCCCTGACCCTGAGTCCGCCTGCCATCCTTCCCTGGATTTTTGACCCCTGCCTGCCTTGACCTGTCTTTGCCTAACCCTGTTCCTATAATAAACAGTGTTACTCCGACAGTCTGCATCTGGGTCTTACCTTGATTCCTGATAGTACGAACTGGCCATGACTGACCCAGCAGACTTGGACCAGCTCCGCTATGCCATCTCCTCCCAAGGAGCCACCATTGGTAGGCACAAGGAGTTGTTTCGTGGCATGATGGAGGGGTTCCAGGCCACGGCCAATCGTCACAACCAAGTTTTGGATATTTTGCGGGAGCAAGTCCGTGGGTTGCTTACTAGGCAGCCGACCATGACGGTAACCTCCCAGCCACTCTGTAACCCAGCTGGTAGCAGCGCCGTCACCCCATTTTCCCGGGAACCCCGTTTTCCCTGGAACCCCGTTACGCTGATGTCTGGGAGGGCACTTGCCTGGGCCGCGGCGGTGTGGGAGCAACAATCTGCCATCTGCCTCAGTCTGGAGGTAATCGTGGCAGATGTGAGGAAGGTGTTCGGGAGAGAGGCTCCGGTGTCCGGGAGAGAGGCCGCCCGGAAGTTACTCCAGCTTCGGCAGGACACCCTCATTGTGGCAAACTATGCGTTGGAGTTCACCACGCTAGCAGCGGAGGGTACCTGGTACCCGGAAGTGCTGTTCGACACGTTCCTGCATGGCTTATCGGAGAAGGTAAAGGATGAGCTGGCAGCACGAGAACTACCGACGGATCTCGACTCACTCATTGCTTTAACCATCCGGATTGATGGTTTGACTACCGGAACGTATGAGGGAGAAGAGGTTCGATTGCGGTACCAATCACTCTCTCAGCGATCCCACCTTGCAGCTGATAAACTCAGGAAGTCCCTGGCATCTACATCCCAGAAAGGATCCGTGCTTACCCGAGTCCCTCCAAGAGCCTCCAGAGACTCCCGATTCACCTCTTCCCGAGGCGATGCAGCTCGGTAGGGCTGGGCTGTCTCCAGCCGAACGCGTATGCAGATTTGAGACCCAGAGTTGTCTGTATTGCGGTATTGCCGGACATTTTGTGTCTACTTGTCACTTCAAGAGAGCTAGCTCATTCGTTGGAGTGAGTACACTGGTGGGTCTGAAAGATAATTGTTTTTCTCCCCTTACTCGCCCCCATCTCTATGCCACCCTGCAAGTGATGAGAAAGGGAGGGTCTTAAATTAAAGTGAAAGAACCAACGTGAAGCACTAAGGACTGTTGTTCTAAAATTGGGTTAGATAATATATCAATAATTATAATTATGATTTGTAAAGGTAAGGCTTCCAGAGACAGAGCTGTGCCCTAAAAAAAGGAGGAGAGGCACTAGATTGGACTAACCTTGCAACAATCTCATTCTTACCTAGGTTGGTGTGACACTGTTATAACGTGTTCTCTTTCTCTTCCCTGTGAAATGTTATTAACATGCTGTCAGGTGATCTGTGCCCCTCTGCCTGATAAGATTTCAGAGCTATCTTGTTTTCTTGTCACAACCTGATCAGTTTCACCTGTCCTTGTTATTGTCTCCACCCCCTCCAGGAGTCGCTTGTTATCCCTGGAGTATATATCCCTGTGTTTCCTGTCTCTCTGTGCCAGTTCTTTCCATGTCAACCAGCGTGTTTTCCCTGTGCTCCTGCTTTTTCACTCGTTCATCTGCTATGGCTCGCTCACCTTTGAAGGAATCCGGAAGTTCCCGAACGCAGTGTTTCTGAGAGGATCCGAAGTTAACCGAGCTCCCTCGTGAATCATCAATGACGGGTGAGTTGGATACTCCTGAGCACATGCAATTGGGAAGAGCGAGGTTATCTTTTGGGGAACGCTCACGTAGGCTAAGTTCAAACTATTGTCTGTACTGTGGAGGGGCAGGACATGCCCTGTTAGGAAACCCTTGTCTCTGGTGGGTACAAGTACTCTGTTGAGCCAGATTGGGAGTTCCCTAATTCCCATCACCCGCACACCTTTTTTGTGCTTTTGCTGTGGGGAGAGCAATCTAAGTCTCCCCGAGTGCTCATTGACTCTGGGGCTGATGAAAGTTTTATGGAAGCTACTATTGTTTCTGAGCTTGGGATTCCCACTCAACCTCTCTTGGTTCCCAGGGATGCAAGGGCACTGGACTGCCGCTCAATAGGTAGAGTCACCCATAGTACTGAGCCCGTTCATATACGGGTTTCAGGTAACCACAGTGAGACCATACAGTTCCTCCTCATTGCATCTCCCCATGTTCCGGTTCTCTTGGGATTTTCAACCCAACCCTGTTATTGACTGGACCATGAGCTTCATCCTGGGTTGGAGCCCATTTTGCCATTCCCACTGTCTTCAAGCAGCACAGCCGTCCCCGAGACGTCTTCCTCAGGACGTTAGCAAGGCTTTGGGTGTTTCTGCCATTCCCACTGAATACCATGACCTACTTGAAGTTTTCAGTAAGGCACATGCTACTTCTCTTCCCCTGCACCATCCTTATGATTGTGCCATTGATCTTCTTCCAGGCACCCCACCACCTCGGGGTCGGCTATATTCTCTATCCGGGCTGGACTGGGGCCGTCCATCCATCTGCATCTCCGGCGCAGGGTTTTTCTATGTGGAGAAGAATGACAAGACCATGCATCTGTGCATTGACAACCGGGGACTGAATGACATTACGGTTAAAAATCAGTACTCCCTACCACTCCTCTCCTCGGCTTTTGAACCTCCCCAGGGGGCCACCATTTTTTCCAATCTGGACCTTCGGAATGCCTACCACCTGGTTCTGATACGTGATGGGAATGAGTGGAAAACAGCCTTCAACACAGCCAGCGGACATTATGAGTACCAGGTCATGCCATTTGGTCTTCCAGGCTTTGGTAAACGATGTGCTCCGGGACATGCTAAACCATTTTGTGTTCGTCTACCTTGACGACATCCTGTTTTTTTCCCGGTCCACCAAGAACATGTTCTTCATTTCAGTCAAGTCCTTCAGTGCCTCATGGAGAACCAATTGCTCGTGAAAGCCGAGAAGTGTGAGAAAGGTGAAAGCAGTGGTGGATGGGCCTCAACCTATGTCCAGTGTGCAGTTGCAACGATTCCTAGGCTCTGCTAACTTCTACCGCCGTTTCATTCAGGGTTAAAGCACCCTGTCGGCCCCCCTCTCAGCACTCACCTCCCCCAAAGTAATCCAGCTGTCAACAAAGCCTTTGTGGACCTGAAGCATCAGTTCCCAACAGCACCCATCCTCATCCATCCGGACCCATCTCATCAATTTGTGGTAGAGGTTGATGCTTCTGACGTTGCAGTGGGGGCCATCCTGCCCAGGATCAAAAGCTTAATCCCCTTGTCTTCCTGTCCCATCGTCTCAATCCTGCAGAGAGGAACTACGACGTGGGCAACCGAGAACTTCTGCCGTTCAAGATGACGTTAGAAGAGTGGAAGCACTGGCTGGAAGGAGCAGAAAAAACATTCTTGGTCTGGACCGACCATAAAAATGTGGAATATCTCCCTACAGCCAAGCGCCTTAACTCCAGGCAGGCTCGGTGGGCTCTCTTGTTTGCGAGATTCAACTTCACCATTTCCTACCTCCCAGGGTCCAAAAATGTTTAGCCTGACGCTTTCTTCCACCTATACAGTTCCTCTGCCACACCCTTAGTCTCCGAAACCATTCTCCCTACCTTATGCCTTGCAGCCACAGTGGGTTGGGGTATTGAGACCCTGGTTCGCAAGGCACAATGCTCCCAGCCTGGACCTGAAGGGGGCCCGGCTAACCGGCTGTTTGTCCCTAAATCAGTCCGGTCCTGGAATGGGCTCATTCCTCCAGGCTAACCTGTCATCCAGGTTCCCGCCGTACCCTAGCATTCCTCCAAGAACGTTTCTGGTGGCCCACAATGGTTCCTGACGTCTCTGCCTTCATCACCGCATACACAGTGTGCACCCAGAACAAGACTCCAAGGCAAGCTCCTTCTAGCCTTCTTCAGCCACTACTGGTTCCTCATCGTCCCTGGTCCCATATCTCTCTGGACTTCGCCACTGGGCTTCCTCAGTCTGATGGCAACACCGTCATTCTGCCAGTGGTGGATCAGTTCCTCTAAAGCCACTCATTTCATCCCTCTCCACAAACTTCCCTCTGCTAAGGAAATGGTGCAGCACTTCTTCCGGATCCATGGACTCGCGGTGGAAATGGTTTCCGACCAGTGTTCTCAATTTTCATCTCAGTTTTGGAAGGCGTTCTGCACCCTAATTGGGTCGTCGGCCAGCCTATCCTCCGGATTCCACCCCCAGTCGAACGGCCAGTCAGAGCGAGCTGACCACGACCTGGAGACCACCTTAAGATGCCTGGTCTCAACCAACCCCACTACCTGGAGCCGACAACTGGTCTGGGTGGAGTATGCCCAGAACAACCCCACTACCCTTCCAGCAACGAGACTCTCCCCTTTTGAGTGCTCCATGGGGTATCAACCTCTGCTCTTCCCAGAACAAGAACCAGAAGTCAACGTACCCTCGGCCCAGATGTTCGTCCTTCACTGTCGACGTACATGGAGAAGAGCTTGGATAGCACTTCTCAAGACCAACTCCAGGTATCGTCAACAAGCGGACCGCCGCCGGACTCCAGCTCCCTGCTACCGCATTGGGCAGAGGGTATGGCTGTCCACACGGGACCTGCCCCTTCGGATAGAGTCCCGCAAACTGTCCCCCCATTTCATTGGTCCGTTTCCCATCTCTAGAGTCCTTAGTTCCACTGCTGTCCGTCTCTTGTTACCCCGTACCCTCCGTATTCACCCTATACTTCATGTGTCTAGGATTAAGCCCGTGTCTCATAATCCTTTTTCTTCTGTCCCGAGGCCCACCCACCCCCTCCCCATGTCATTGATGGCCATCCGGAATACACAGTGAGACGTCTCCTGGGTGTTCAACCAAGGGGCAGGGGTTTCCAATACCTGGTTGACTGGGAGGGTTACGACCCAGAGGAGAGGTGCTGGGTTCCCGCTAGAGACATCCTGGATCCAGCCCTCATCACTGACTTCCACCGCCTACACCCCGGTCAATCAGGTACAGTATGCACCCAGGTAGGACGCCAGGTGGTGTCCCTGAGGGGGGGGGGGGGGGGGGGGGGGGTCAGTTCCACCTATCCTTGTTATAGTCTCCACCCCCTTCAGGTGTTTCTTGTTATCCTTGTGTTTCCTGTCTCTCTGTGCCGGTTTGTCTTGTATGTTCCAAGTCAACCGGCGTGATTTCCCCATGCTCCTGCCTTTTCTATTCTCTTTTACTTGTCCTTCCAGTTTTGACTTGCCTGTTTTCTGGACTCTGTACCTGCCTGCCTGACAATCTTCCTGCCCTGACCTCGAGCCTGCCTGCCACACTGTACCTCCGGGACTGGTTTTGACCTTTTCCCTGTCCACGACCATTCTCTTGCCTACCCCTTTTGGATGTAATAAATATCAAAGACTCAAACCATCTACCTCCAGTGTCTGCATCTGGGTCTCGCCTTGTGCCCTCATATTTCTTATCCTCCAGAGGATGGTGATGCCAACTTTGGATGAGCCCCCATCTTCCCCCAGTACATACAGACGATGAGTAATGATTGAAGGTTGTTTTCTTCATCCCCAATCCAACGGCCAGCCGGAGCGTGCCAATCAAGACCTGGGGACGACTCTTCGGTGCCTCGTCTCGGCCAACCCCACCACTTGGAGTAACTTTTGTTTCTTCGAACTGTCTGCCTATGGGTCTTATCCTGAGGTCTGATACAGTCATACAAAATGAGTGGTCTCATTGTATACACATGACGTCATGAGCGGCTATCAATGGAGTATTCATTGAACTGACACCATGTCAGATTTTCCATCAAGGGCACCCTAGCATTCAGGGTTTGGATGCAACCAAGAGAATCTGTACTTCAAACATAGTCATCATCTTTTACCATTGGCTACCATTGTCCCACATCTACTATGGCTATAGTTCCACACAGACCCATTAGCAGTTATCAATTTGTCAGATATGCATCTGTTGGTCACAGACAGCTACCTTTGAAAAAATCAGGAAAACAGTCAGTATCTGATGTGATCACAATTTGTCTCATGCAGGCCGACACATCTCCTTTGCATAGATTTGCTCAGGCTGTTGATTGTGGCCTGTGGATCATTGTCCCACTCCTCTTCAATGTCTGTGCGAAGTTGCTGGATATTGGCAGGAACTGGAACATGCTGTAGTACACATCAACCCAGAGCATCCCAAACATGCTCAATGGGTGACATGTCTGAGTATGCAGGCCATGGAAGAACTGGGACATTTTCAGCTTCCAGGAATTGTGTACTGATCCTTTCGACAGGGGGCCGTGCCAACTTAAAAAAAAAACTATTTTGGTTTTGTGAAAAACATTACTGGTACATTGTGTTATTAAATTACATGGAAACCCAATGAGAACTTTTGGGGAATGTTCTCTGGTTGTTACAGATGTTGTGCACAACATTTTAGTGAATGTTAGGATAACATTCCAAGGATATTTTATTTAAATAAAAAAAAATAAAAAAGGATGTTATCATCCTCATGTTAGATAAAACCCTAACTAGAACTTAATGGGAATCTTAGATAATGTTCTGGGTATGTTCCCAGTTTTCTGGGATTGCAATCACTGTATCTCAAACACATCAACTCATGCATTTGGACGGAGATGTCGAATTCATTTCGCAATGATTACATTTTAATGAACCCCAGTCATACAAAATCAAAATGAGTGGTCTCATTGTACACACATGAAGTCATGAGTGGCTATAATTGGAGTATTCATTGAACTGACACCATGTCAGATTTTCCATCAAGGGCACACTGGCATTTAGGGTTTGGATGCAACCAAGAGAATCTGTATTTCAAACATACTGTAAGTCATCCTCTTTTACCATTGGCTACCATTGTCCCACATCTACTATGGCTATAGTGCCATACAGACCCATTAGCAGTTATCAATTTGTCACAGCGTGCAGTCACTTTTTATAAACTGTCATAATATGAGTAATTGATTGTAGTCTACCTGTTCATACCAATAACTGCTGCCTTGCTTTGCTTTGGTGGCTATGCTGCTTTAGAGTCCGTGATGACATCCAACTTGCTTTTGAAGACATTCTATACATGTCAATGGCTGGAACCTGTCAGAGGATCTTGTCTGTATTTGACATGCATCAAGTTTCAATGATATGTTAAGTCGTAATTGTCTAATGCTATTGCTACATGCTTAAGGCGTACAATAGTGAGGTGTAGGTTTTCTAACTTTCTAATACTGTAGGCTACGGAAGAATGATTCATTCACACTATTTCCTTTGTCTTGTTTACTCAAGGTCACATTCCATGGTCTCTATGGCTCTGTGTCTCTGTCTCTTTATCTTTTTGGGGGGTTCCGCTAGGGGGGGAAACACTGACCTTCAGCTAATGGGTTCATGTTTTCCCATTTCCTTTTCAGACATTGTACTTGAAATGAAACTAAGTGAAAGTGTCTGCAGCACATCCATTCTTGTACAGCTGCTGTTTCAGATCAACTGACGTGTCATTTGGCAATCAAGGAAACTACACAAGCAGGAACGCACGCATGCACACACACACGTGCGCGCACGCAGGCTAACACAAACGTACCACGCACGCCGCACACACACACAGGTACACACACATACACAAAAGGAAACCACACAAATCTGATAAGGATCACTAACGCCCTGCCACAAAGGATTTTTACATTTTTTATTTAACCTTTATTTAACTAGGCAAGTCAGTTAAGAACATTAAGAACAAATTCTTATTTACAATGATGGCTTACCCTGGCCAAACCTGCTGTTTTTATTCTTTAGAACTGGAAACCCCATCTGAAGCTAGCCAGCTAACTGGCTATATAGCTAGTAGTCAGTTAGCCACTGCTAGCGGTCTTCACCGTTAACTCGAACACCAGCCAGCTTCAGCTCGGTCAATACATGCCAGTCTGCACAGAGCATATCTGCACAGAGCATATCGGACTGCTTTTTCTCTACCATATCACTGGATTCCTACCGCAAGCTGATTGTGTTGATGTGAGCCATGACCAGCCTTTCAAAGCATTTCTTGGCTACAGATGTGGCTACAGATGTGAGTGCTATTAGGCATTTTCCGTCAAGTCCCTCCTTCACCAAAATACAGACAGCTGATGTTCTGAAAGAGCTGCAAAATCTGGATCCTTACAAATCAGCCAGGCTAGACAATCTGGACCCTCTCTTTCTAAAATGATCCACCTGAAATTGTTGCAACCTCTATTACTAGCCTGTTCAACATCTCCTTCGTATCGTCTGAGATCCCCAAAGATTGGAAATCTGCCGCGGTGATCCCCTTCTTCAAAGAGGCTGACACTCTAAACTCATACTGTTATAGACCTATATCCATCCTGCCCTGCCTTTCTAAAGTCTTTAAAAGCCAAGTTAATAAAAAGATCACCGACCATTTCGAATCCCACCGTACCTTTTCCACTATGCAATCTGGTTTTCAAGCTGGTCATGGTTGCACCTCAGCTACGCTCAAGGTCCTAACAATATCATAACCGCCATCGATAAAAGACAGTACTGTGCAGCCGTCTTCATCGACCTGGCCAAGGCTTTCGACTCTGTCAATCACCACATTTTTATCGGCAGACTCAACAACCTTGGTTCCTCAAATGACTGCCTCGCCTGGTTCACCAACTGCTTCTCAGATAGAGTTCAGTCTGTCAAATCGAAGGCCCTGTTGTCCAGACCTCTGGCAGTCTCTATGGGGGTGCCACAGGGTTCAATTCTCAGGCCGACCCCTTTCTCTGTATATATCAATGATGTCGCTCTTGCTGCGGGTGATTCTCTGATACACCTCTATGCAGACGACACCATTCTGTATACATCTGGCCCTTCTTTTGATACTTTGTTAAGAAACCACTGTGTTAACAAACCACTTCAATGACATACAACACTCCTTCCGGGGCCACCAACTGCTTTTAAATGCAAGTAAAACTAAATGCATGCTCTTCAACCGATTGCTGCTAGCACCCACCCGCCCGACAAGCATCACTACTCCGGACGGTTCTGACTTAGAATATGTGGACAACTACAAATACCTAGGTGTCTGGTCAGACTGTAAACTATCCTTCCAGACTCACATTAAGCATCTCCAATCACAAATTAAATCTAGAATCAGCTTCCTATTTCACATCAAAGCTTCCGTCACTCATGCTGCCAAACATACCCTCGTAAAACTGACTATCCTGCCTATCCTTGACTTCGGCGACATCATTTACAAAATAGCCTCCAACACTCTACTCAGCAAATTGGATGCAGTCTATCACAGTGCCATCCGTTTTGTCACCAAAGCCACATATACTACCCACCACTGCGACCTGTATGCTCTCGTTGGCTGGCCCTCGCTACATATTCGTCGCCAAACCCACTGGTTCCAGGTCATCTAAGTCTTTGCTAGGTAAAGCCCCGTCTTTTCAGCTCACTTGTCACCATTGCAACACCCACTTGTAGCACGCGCTCCAGCAGATATATTTCACTGGTCATCCCCAAAGCCAACACCCCTTTGGTCGCCTTTCCTTCCAGTTCTCTGCTGCCAATGACTGGAACAAATTGCAAATATCACTGAAGCTGGAGTCTTATATCTCCCTCTCTAACTTTAAGCATCAGCTGATCAGCTGAGTAGTTTACCGATCACTGTACACAGCCCATCTGTAAATAGCACACTCAACTACTTCATCCCCATATTGTTATTGTCATTGTTTTTTTGCTCTTTTGCACCCCAGTATCTCTACTTGCACATCATCATCTGCACATCTATCCCCCCAGTGTTAATGCTAAATTGTAATTATTTCGCCTCTATGGCCTATTTTTTGCCTTATCTCCCTAACCTTACTACATTCGCACACACTGTAGATAGATTTTTCTATTGTGTTATTGACTGTACGTTTGAACATGTTCTCATGCTGGAACACGAGGTGATAGATGAATGGCACGACAAAGGGCCTCAGGATCTCGTCACGGTATCTCTGTGCATTCAAATTGCCATCGATAAAATGCAATTGTGTTTGTTGTCTATAGCTTATGCCTGCCCATACCATAACCACACCATCAACATGGGGCACCCTTCTCACAATGTTGACATCAGCAAACCGCTCGCCCACATTTCGTCATACACGCTGCCTGCCATCTGCCCGGTACAGTTGAAACCGGGATTAATCGCTAAGGGCACACATCTCCAGCGTGCCAGTGGCCATCAAAAGTGAGCATTTGCCACTGAAGTCGGTTACGATGCCGAACTGCAGTCATGTCAAGACCCTGGTGAGGATGACGAGCACGCAGATGAGCATCCCTGAGATAGTTTCTGACAGTTTGTGCACAAATTCTTTGGTTGTGGAAACCCACAGTTTCATCAGCTGTCCAGGTGGCTCGTCTGAGAAGATCATGCAGGTGAAAAAGCTGAATGTGGAGGTCCTGGCCTGGCATGGTTACACGTGGTCTGTGGTTGTGAGGCCAGTTGGATGTACTGTCACATTCTTTAAAATGACGTTGGAGGCGGCTTATGGTAGAGAAATGAACATTCAATACTCTGCCAACAGCTCTGGTGGACATTCCTCCAGTCATCATGCCAACTGCATGCTCCCTCAAAACTTGAGACATCTGTGGCATTGTGTTGTGTGACAAAAACGACATATTTTAGAGTAGCCTTTTATTGTCCCCAATTCAAGGTGCAGCTATATAATGATCATGCTGTTTAATCGGATTTGCCACACCTGTCAGGTGGATGGATTATCATGGCAAAGGAGAAGTGTTCACTAATAGGGATATAAACAAATGTGTGCAACCAAATTGAGAGAAATAGGCTTTTTGTCCATATGGAGAAAAATAATTGATATTTTATTTCAGATCATTAAAAATAGGGGCAAACATTTTACATGTTGCGTTTATATTTTCGTTCAGTATATAATAATGTACTCTTTTTTTGTTTTGGCTCTCAATAGACCTGGATTCAAATAGTACTTCAAATCTTTCATGTGTTTTGAACGTTTGTTTGAGCCTGACTGAAGTGCCATAAGGGTGGGGTTGGCAGTTTTGTGACTGTTCCGCTGGTCCCATTACACCAGGTAAGCTCAATTAAGCTAAAGAAACCAAATACTAGTTCACCCCAGGTCTGGCTCTCATCAGACGGAATAACTAATGAAGGCTGTTGTAGGCTACAGTTGCTCTTACAAACAAAAAGTGTTCCTTGGTGTTCAGTGTTCCTTGGTGAGTATATTCAGTACTGGAGTTGCGTGCTGATGAGGACTGTGAACAACCCACACATGCATCCTTTTGGGCTTGTCTGGTTCTCATTAACATTCCAACTGTAATACAGGAACGCATTCAGGCTGTTTCAAGTCACTCTACTAACTCCAACCTAGCAAGAGATGCAGGAAGAAGACAAAATTCAAAAATAATATGTATTGTTTTTGTGATATATTAATCTATTAATTTCAAATAAATTATCCCCAGCGTGGATTAACAATTTAGGAAAGATGATATTACACTATCAAACAAAAAAGTTCAGTGGTTCCCAACCAGGGTACAGGACCCCTGAGTGTACTTGGCCTACCCACAGAGTGTACTGCAAAAGACTCATGAGCTCATAGGGTTACTGGTAAAGTGCATATGTGCATATGAGGGAGTGCTTCAGCTGTACTCCAGGCAGAGCCAAATTCAGTTGGTGGTACAGTAACCCGAAAAAGCTTGGGAACCACTGGTCTAATTAAATTAAAACCAAAAGGTGGGTTATATAACCGAGCAGATGTTTTTTTTTGTGTGTGCAGCAATGACACTGATTCACAATACAGTGCATAGTTAGATGATTGCCAACATGGTTTGGGCCAATCAGTAAATGCCACCCTCTAGTGTTTGCTGAAGACACTGCTGAGGCACAGCGGCTTTTTGAAGAGACTACAATGGTGTAGACAAGTACCTTTATTATGGAGTAATAATGAGAACAGAAAATAATGAGTTTTACCATAATGTAGCCTGAGTACTAATGATGCGCGGGTCAGCTGTTTGTTCTCCTGCACCCACCTACAATTGCTAATAAGCCGAAGTTAAAATCTCAGGCCCACACCCGACCCTAAGCTGCAAATATGGAAGATGTGCTGTACAGTTCCCTTTTTTTCTCTTGAACAGTTATAGAACAATGACATTGTTCTTCAACATTGATTCATTTATTTGGCGCGCGCACAGTTAGGCCCTAAAGCTTAGGCTTCCTCACTAATGCCAGATAAAAAAATAATAAAATAAAAACCTCAATGTAGCCTAGAAATATGAATTGCACAAGAAATATACATGATTTATGGGTCTTTTAATAATGCATTGTTTTCTCTTTATTCAACCCGTCCTCCACCCATCCACCCACACAATATTTCATGACCTTAACCCGCCCGCCCCGCGAGGCAGGGATGACAATTGGGTCTTGACAAAAGAAAATACAGTATCATGATAAGAACACACTCTGTGAGTATGGAGCAGAAGCGCTGGTCTGTTAATTGCTTGCAAGGCATTTGTTTACACTGGGGCTCGGTTAGGGGCACAGCTGGTCCTCATCAGGGCTGGTCTGGGCTGATGTGTTGTATGAAGTTGTAAAAAGAAAACATTTGCAGCCCTAGGAATGCAATGGGCAAAAGATGGTCAAAAAAACATATCCTCCTTTTTCATGCTGCGGTGAGTTTTAGTGCAATAATAATGATGCCCAACACAAGTACAACGATGTTGAGGATTTTGGCTATCCTGGACGGCTATTATTTTTATTTGATAGGGCCATAAGTAAACAAGAAAATGCATATTCAGAGGTGGCGCTTCTAGTGGCTGGTGATTTTTATGCAGGGAAACTGAAATCTGTTTTACCTCATTTTTACCAGCCTGTCACCTGTGCAACTAGAAGCAACAAAACTCTAGATCACCTTTACCCCACACACAGAAACTCATACAACTCTCTCCGTTGAGAGTGATGGTCCATGGCAAGAAGCCTCCAGTGATGATCAGTGGCACGAAGCCTCCAGAGACGGTCTCCAGTCCAGAGTCTCCAGCGACGGCCTCCAGGCCTGAGCCTCCAGCGACGGCCTCAAGTCCGGAGCCTCCAGCGACGGTCCCCAGTCCGGGGCCCGCAACGAGGTTCCCCAGTCCGGGGCCCGCAACGAGGGTCCCCGCACAGAGGCGCCACCAAAGTGGGGTGAGCCAGAGGTGGAGCGGGGTCTACGTCCCGCACCAGAGCCGCCACTGCGGATAGATGCCCACCCGGAACCTCCCCTATAGGTTCAGGTTTTGTGGCCTTGGGGAGGGGAGGGGGGGGGTACTGTCACGCCCTGACCTAAGAGAGCCGTTTTATGTCGCTATTTGGTTTGGTCAGGGTGTGATTTGGGTGGGCATTCTATGTTCTGTTTTCTATGTTTTTGTATTTCTATGTTTTGGCCGGGTATGGTTCTCAATCAGGGACAGATGTCTATCGTTGTCTCTGATTGGGAATCATACATAGGCAGCCTTTGTCCCTGTTGTGATTGTGGGAAGTTGTCTTTGTTAGGGGTACTATTGCCCTTGTAAGCCTCACGGTCGTTTTTTTAATTTCTCACCACACTGCACCTTGGTCTCATTCCGACGACGGCCGTGACATTAACATTCACAAGGCCGTATGGCCAGACGGATTACCAGGACGCTTACTTAGAGCATGTGTCTTCACTGACATTTTCAATTTCTCCCTGACCCAGTCTGTAATAGTAAAGTCCCTTTTGCCCAAGAACGCCTTTTTAAAAACATGGATGATATGGCTGACTTGTTTAAACAAATGTGGTTTCTACTGACAATTGAGATGTACAAACTATGGAATAATGGGATGATGAGCGTATAAGAAGCAATCCGTAATTTTGATAAAGATATTAATGAGCGAGCTAGGACGCCACTGCAAATAAGTCGTGGTGATTGGGGATCAACAGGCCTTTATTCCGTGGTTGTTTTAATTTGCTGCTACTTTGGTTGCAACTCAGATTCAAAATAATCCTTCCCAGCAGAATCAGGTTTAAATACTCACCTGGGGGGTACTATTCAGTAAATTGATAATCTGTCTTTCTAAAATATTGATGATAATGATGCATGTGATGCATAATCCAGTTCCAGTAGTTATTATTCATTTAAAATTATAGAATGACCTAGTACCATGGTGCAATTATGCTACATGATAAAAATGCATGCTTGTAATAGTACAATTTAGGGTACAATAGGTGGACATCACTCCATTTGAAGAACTTTTAGTAAACTGTGCACATTTTCAGTACCCCTGAAAATCTCATGGCGGCACTCTTGGTCTTTTTGTGTTCAGATACTGCTGTAAATGGTCCATTATGAACCGAAGAGTTGGGTGAGCTTGTACTCTCCAGCGGGGTGGCAGTGGCAAGCACTCTCTGCTATATGACTGGAGCTGTTGTCACAGGCCTAATATACTGTATCAAGGCTTTATATATTTGTTTGTGGAAAATGTAGTTAAGGTGCTGCACGGGATATTGAACGCTTCGAAACCACACGCCCCTACTTAGAGCACGTGACCTTTAGAAATCCAATCCCCACTTGGAAGAAAAAAAGTTTACCGTTACCATAGTTACAGGTACACTACACAATCAAATCGAGAGGAAAAGTAAAGATTGACTGCCACAACTATTGTAGCTACAGTAGCTAGCTAAACAAATAAAATACCTCGTTTCCTTGGTATTGCATAATATCCGTTTAGCAGATTACTTGTAAACAAATAAAACATGACAAAAGAGTTCGAGGATTTTGAGAGTTTCTTGAAGAATGTTGATGAAATAAGTAAGTACTGTACCAGCACCACCACCAGTTATTATTCCACAGTAACGTTAGCTAGCTGACGTTAGGTACGTGTGCGTTCGGGTTTGAAGCTAGCTAGCTAGAGTACTAGCTACTAGCAACTAGCTGAGTGTGAAATTTGTTAGGGACAGATACAGTCAAGTCATTTTAGCTGACTGTTCTGGTGAAAGACATAAGACCAATGTAGTTGGCTAACGTTAGCTCTAACTTTAAAATACTGTATCTAACGTTAGCTAGCTAGCATCTAGGCTTTCAGGACAGCCAGTAGCCTAATTTCTGGAAAGCAGTGGCGGCCAATGCCGTTTATGATGCGGGAGGACGATTTTATTTTCTATTACAGCATGTTGGATGACTGTCATTCACATTCCATGCACCCAGTTCAATGAAACAGAGATTTATGCTACTACATGATACTAGAATTGATACCTATCATGAGGTTGATACAACCCAGTTTATGAATTAACGTTTACAACGTAGGTGCACACAGGTAGAGAAACATTTTAGATGATAGACAGTGACACATGCAATACCCCCTTGCACACTCTTGTCTGCATCTAGCTTATCTAGGGCGTGTTGGTCAAATGCAGGTATTTGTATCCCTGCAAAAAAAACTTTCCAAGCCAAACCATGTCATAACTGCTACACACAGCCTACATCGTTGTCCCCATATTAGCTAACGTCCTAGTCAATATAGCTAATATAACTAATGCCTTATTAATGCTACAATCATGCAGTAATGTTACAGTACAGAGTCAGTAAGCAGTTACACCGGTGGGCCCTGGTGGTAAGAAATTAATACAACCAAAAGTTTACTTTGACTTGGAAGAGTTCCAGTGTTGTGTTGGATAGTCATAGCCAGCTAGCAAACATAGCATCCCTCTGTTTGAGCTAGGTGTTTGAGTAACCAAACTAGCTAGCTGCATTTGCTAGCTAAGTAATTAAGTGAAACTGAAAGTTAAAAAATGACTCTCTGTCCCTTGCTTCTCCTTCATTTTTGAAGAAATTAATTTGTTGAAAACTGTTCAACTATTGTCTTTCTATCTCTTTGAGGCAACTACTCACCACATTTTATGAACTGCAGTGCTAGCTAGCAGTAGCTTATGCTTTTAGTGCTAGATTCATTGTACTCTGATCCTTTGATTGGGTGGACAACATGTCAGTTGATGCTGCAAGAGCTCTGGTAGGTTGGAGGACGTCCTCTGGAAGTAGTCATAATTACTGTGTAAGTCTATGGAAGGGGGGAGAACCAAGAGCCTCCTAGGTTTTGTATTGAAGTCAATGTACCAAGATGAGGAGGCTACTGTAGCCCTTCATTGCAAAACAGTGTGTTTTAATAAATTATTTGGTGACGTGAATATATTTAGTATAGTTTTATCTAAAAAGGATAACCTTTTCAATGTTTTACCATTTTTATTTGTATGAAATTCACTGAGGAGGATGGTCCTCCCCTTCCACCTCTGAAGAGCCCCCACCGCTGGAAAGACAGCTCAACCACTTAGCCTATCTACTTTTTGGACTTGAATGCCAAAACATTCAGGAGATGGAGGTGCTCAAAGTTGACCCATTTTGCATAACCCACCAAAACCCACCAAAAGCACCATACCATGAGACATCCATGATGTCTTCATAACAGTATATATATTTTTTTACATTAGTTAAAAGCTTACAAACTGGGTTGTCAAACAATTGAATCATTTCTAGAATACCACGTCAACTCAGATTTTTTTCTCTCCGTTTTCGCATATGTTGCAGTTTGGACACTAATTTACATTGCATGTGTTGTGCCCACCATCGTTTGAGACACAACATACTCTTGAATACAGATTATGTAAAATAGGATCTAAGCTACAACATACGCGAGAAAAAAATTATCAGAGTTTCTGCATTTTTAGAGAATTTGTTAAATGTAAAAAAAAAACTAAAAATACAGTATATATTAAGAAAATTATAATAATTCAAGAAATTATCAAATAGTTTGTCAACCATTTTTGTAAGCGTTTAAATTAAATCAAACTCAACTGTTTATATTTTTCAGTGATGAAGACGTGAATTTCTCATGGTATGCAAAATGGAGCAACTTTGGTCCCTTCTTGAATATTTTGGCATTCACGTCCAAAAAGTAACTTTCTGACCACTTCTACCATGAGCAAATATGTATGGTAAGTTTTGTTCAATTCAAAAAGGGTGCAGTAAAAAAGTGATTGAAATGAAATGGAAAGACCCTAATTTGTTTTCCCTTTATTTGTTTATTCCTGATAGGGTATTGTCTACAATAGCTAGATAGCTACTTTAGATTAGTGAGGCGCACAGTCATTTCAGGGTAATGCAATGATAAAGAATAGTCTACTGCTGAAGGCAGGCTACAACCTAAAACTTTACCAAGGAAGACCTAAGGTGTTCATGTATAAATTCAGACAATAACAGGGATTATGGGAGTGGTACTAAGTGAATAAAGCAGGTCACAACCATTTCCAGAGGAGTGACAAAGTCAACACATCTAATGGAGTATTTCACCCAAATTACAAAATGTCACTGGTTTCCTTACTCTGTAAGCAGTATATACAGTGTATCTTACCTTGTCTGAGTGCTTACAGGGTAAGGAAACCAAAATGTAATTTTGTCATTTGGGTGGACTATCCCTTTAATCTGTGTGATCTCGCTCTCTGTTGCCGATGTGAGTAAATTTTTTAAACAAGCCAACACTCGCAAGGCTGCCGGACAGCACAACAGTGCCTCTTCCCCCTCAGGAGGCTGACAAGATTTAGCATGGGCCCTTGGATCCTCAAAAAGTTCTACATCTGCTCCGTTGAGAGCATCTTGACTGACTGCATCACCGTTTGACCGCAACGTGCTACAGAGGATGGTGCAGACAGCCCAGTACATCACTGTGTCTGAGCTCCCTGCCAGCCAGGACCTCTATATCAGCCTTGGTTTCTCAAATGACTGCCTCGCCTGGTTCACCAACTACTTCTCAGATAGAGTTCAGTGTGTCAAATCGGAGGGGCCGTTGTCCAGACCTCTGGCAGTCTCCATGGGGGTGCCACAAGGTTCAATTCTCGGGATGACTCTTTTCTCTGTATACATCAATGATGTCGCTCTTGATTCTCTGATCCACCTCTACGCAGACGACACCATTCTGTATAATTCTGGCCCGTCTTTGGACACTGTGTTAACAAACCTCCAGACGAGCTTCAATGACATACATTGACATTCAATGCCTGCCCGTCTAGCATCACTACTCTGGACGGTTCTGACTTAGAATATGTGGACAACTACAAATACCTAGGTGTCTGGTTAGACTGTAAACTCTCCTTCCAGACTCACATTAAGCATCTCCAATCCAAAACTAAATCTTGAATCAGCTTCCTATTTTGCAACAAAGCATCCTTCTGCGCTTCAGCACTGGTCATCCCCAAAGCCAACTCCTCCTTTGGCTGCCTTTCCTTCCAGTTCTCTGCTGCCAATGACTGGAACGAATTGCAAATATCACTGAAGATGGAGTCTTATATCTCCCTCACTAACTGTCAGAGCAGCTTACCGATCATTGCACCTGTACACAGCCCATCTGTAAGTAGCCCACCCAACTACCTCATCCCCATATTGTTATTTATTTTTTTGCTCCTTTGCACCCCAGTATCTCTACTTGCCCATTCATCTTCTGCACATCTATCACTCCAGTATTAATACTAAATTGTAATTATTTAGCCACAATGGCCTATTTATTGCCCTACCTCCCTAATCTTACTACATTTGCACACACTGTATATAGATTTTTCTATTGTGTTATTGACTGTACGTTTGTTTATCCCATGTGTAACTCTGTGTTGTTTGTGTCGCACTGCTTTGCTTTATCTTGGCCAGGTCGCAGTTGTAAATGAGAACATGGCCTACCTGGTTAAATATTATATTTTTTTTATAAAATCAGGCGGTGTCGGAGGAAGGCGTGAAAAATGACCAAAGAATCCAGCCACCCAAGCCAAATACTGTTCACTCTGCTACTGTCTGGCAAACGGTACCTCAGCATCGACTCTCGGACCAACAGGCTCCGAGACAGCTTCTACCCCATATCCATAAGACTGCTATATAGTTAATTAAATGGTTACCCGTTCAATTTGCACTGACCCTATCTTGCAGTGACTCTATGCACACTCACAAGTCTATACAGTACATACACATTACATACTCACACACTGACACTCATACAAAGCTCCACACATTCACATACATTACATACATGCACACACATACAGTACATGTAGATACACACACACACACACACACACACACACACACACACACACACACACACACGTATAACGGCAACACAAATACACACATGCATACCGACACACACACACACACACACTTTTACAGTCATTACATGCTGCTGCTTCTCTGTTCTTTATTTTTACTCTTATTATTATCTATCCTGATGCCTAGTCACTTTACCCTGCCTTCATGTAAATACATACCTCAATTACCTCGTACCCCTGCACATTGATCTGGTACCGGTACTCTCTATATACTGTATATACTGTAGCTTCATTCTTGTGTATTTTATTCCTCTTGTGTTATTATTTCCTTTTTGTTATAATTTTTTTAAACTCTGCATCATTGGGAAGGGCTCGTAAGCAAGCATTTCACGCTAAAGACCACACCCATTTTATTCGGGGGCGTGTGACAAATCAAATTATATTTGATGTAATCTCTTTAATTTACTCTATGTAATCTGTGATGTTCTTATACAGGCGACCTGGTCAAGGATCTGAGCTCCTCTGATGTAACGTCTCAGCAGAGAGCTGTGGAAAAGGCTGATTGCTACATAAGTACCTTGAAGGAGAAGGAGGAACCATGCAAAACCCTCCTCAACAGGACAGTGATAAACACCAATCCCTCACAACAGGCACCTGCACCGACGGTAACAGCTCAATACTCACTCTCACTCACTCTAATGACTTTTCAGATTGTATACCAATCGACTTGAGATCTTTCCTGTGGTCTGTAATAGGTTGGTTAGGGTGTGCATTGTATAACAGCAGGTACATTTTTAGCATCCTTTCATTTGGTGTTTTTTGTCTTAGAAGTTACAGTTGAGTAATTTGATGCAGAAGCGTGTGTTTTTGAATATTTTTCTTCTATTCTTTTATTGCAGGGTTCACAAAATGATCCCAGTTCAAGTGCAGGTGTGTGAAGCTAAAATGGGTCTCTCTTTTGCTGTATGATGAGATTCTAAGGTTTGGGACAACTATATAAGCAATCATTTAGGAACAACTCCTTCATTTGAGCATGATGTGTAGCAGATCAAGATCTGTGAAACTCACTTCTCCGCCTGAAGTGTCTCCACTTGCGTTGACAAATAGCTAGATTTTTGGTAGCGCTACTGGGTAAGATGCTTCAGTAGGGCAGTGGTCTGTGTTTACGAGGCAGAGATCATGGGTTCAAGCCTCGGTATGAGCCGAGTCAGGAGGAAGCGGTACTCGCTAAGTAAGCAGCATAACATCCATGGCTGCTTTATTGTTCTTTGAACTGCAGATTGCCCCTTCAAGTGCTTACATGGTACTACATCATACTGCCCAGAGCACTGGGTCTTTTTGATCTGCAACTCCACCTTTAATTGTACTATCCCTAAACATTTATTTAAACTAAATAAATAAATCCCTAAACATCAATCGACTTTGCTCAGAATAAATACGATTCAAACCTAGTAAATTGCACCACACAGTAAATTCCAATTCAATAGCATATGGATGTCAATACCCTTGACTGGATTACCAAGATCAGCCTATCAAGGTTCGGTAACAGTGTTTTATTAAATTGTATTTTCTTTTTTGTTAGGAGTTAGATTAGCTTTAATATTGCAGATAGATTGGGGGTTCTATCAATGTAATTGTTTGCATAATTTCCAATCTCCCATATGTTTAAAAAAATATATAATTATCTTCTTTATTCTTTTTATTTTTATTTATCCGTTAATTTTACCAGTTAAGTTGACTGAGAACAGGTTCCCCATTTGCAGCAACGACCTGGGGAATAGTTACTGGGGAGAGGAGGGGGATGAATGAGACAATTGTAAACTGGGGATTATTTTCCCCTAACCCCTAACCATCCCTCCCCTAATTGGAGTAAACTAATGGACGACAATGCTTAGGCTTCTACTTCCAGCTTAATCATACTATATACATTTTACGGACACTGTATATTTGACAATAGTTCTCATTTTTTCTTTGTTTTTCTTTGTTTTTAGTCCCACCCTTCAGCTACTCTCAACCCCTCCCATCTATCTCTGTAAAACATCCAGTTTTGATTTCTAATTACCATATATTTTTCAACCCTGCTGTAATTTTACCAAGAGTATTATTATATTTGTGCTATTTGCAGGGTTAGCTCCAGGTAAATGTTGCAATTATTCAGCTATTCCTGAACCTATGACCAAAAGCAAACTACGTATGGGCAGTACCAAAACAATTGATTTAATGATTTTGTCTCTTCGCAGCAAAATCTACAGAGCTGGGATGGTTGTATTGATTGCAAGAATTTTATATAATAATTTGAATCAGTTCACAAACCATGTGCCATGGAATCAGTAGATCAAAAATCTCTTCCCAACTATTTTGTGAACTGTATGCCGCAGCTGTTCATTTTTTTGGTACTTAAATTAAACTGGTATACTTTTTTATTTAGCACATTTTCTTTAACCAAATGTGGTCTTTAATGTAGGAAAATCTACAGAGCTGGGATGTCAGCTGACTGACAGGTTCCTTATCTTCTCCCCCTTCACTTGCCTCTTCCATTTTCACAGTAATGCTGCAATCAGTTGGTTGTATTTTTGGATAGGAGCAGACATTTCTATATATTTTTGTTAGCTGCATGTGTGACATAACTCCACCAGTCCAATTTATGACATCATTAACAAAGATTATAGATTTTTAGAAATGTTTTATCAGTTACTACTTATGAGTTGGACCATAATATTTGTTGCAATATTTGTTCTGTCTTTCCTGGTAGATTAAGCTGAAATTGCAACCAACTTTCTATGGCTTTTAAAAAAAATAGCTGGAGATATTCTAGAGATGATTTCATTTTCAAATAACCCGAAAGTGAGAGGTTGGAATCTGAATAAAGGGAAAAAGGAATTTTTTAAAACCGGGGTTAGCCATTCTTACTAATCTGCTGGAAAACCCGTTCGGATTTAAATACAACTTTTGTATGACTGAAGCCTTTAGTGAGAGGTTAAATTCTTGAATATTTAATAATTTCAGCTCTCCAAATTCATATTTATTATATCTTTTTCTCATATAATTATAAAAACAAGTCAGTTGGTGTAGGCAGGGCCATATGTAAGTAGGTAAACTGGGATATGACTCAATCATTATACAGGGTAATTTGTCCACAAATAGACAGGTATTTACCTTTCCATAGTAGCAAGATCTTATCTATTTTTGCCAACTTTCTATAAAAATGTATTGTTGTGAGATCGTTTCTTTCTTTCTTTCGGGATATGAATACAGAGTATGTCCACTTCACCGTCACACCATTTTATTGGTAAAATACAGGGTAGTGATTTTTTTTAGTGATCCAATACGTAATATGGTAGGTACACTTCACATCATATTTTGGTTGTAATCCAGAGAGGTTACATAAATTATCTAGATCCTCTATAAGGCTGTACAGGGATACAAATTGCGGATTTAAAAGAAAACATGAGTCGTCAGCCTACAATGACACCTGGATTTCTAGCCCATTGATATTGTTGGATCCAATTTTCATAACTAACATTTCGATGGCCATAATAAATACTAATGCCACTAGTGGACAATCTTGTTTCACTCCTCTTGACAGTTTAATACTGGGCTCCTGAGTGGCGCAGCGGTCTAGGCACTGCATCTCAGTGCAAGAGGCGTCACTACAGTCCCTGGTTTGCGGTCGTGATTGGGAGTCCCATAGTGCGGTGCACAATTGGCCCTGCGTCGTCCGGGTTTGCCGGGGTAGGCCGTCATTGTAAATAAGAATTTGTTCTTAACTGACTTGCCTAGTTAAATAAATAAAAATGCTTTCTGAGAAGTAGCCATTATTTACTATTTTACACCTGGGGTTACTATACATAACTTTAACTCATTGTATAAGAGATGATCCAGAATTAAAATAGTTCATTTATATATAAATTCTAGTCTACTTTATCAAAGGCCTTTTCAAAATCAGCTATGAATACCAGGTCCGGTTTCTCAGATTTTTCATAGTTTTCTATTGTTTCCAGTACTTGTTTTATATTATCTCCAATGTATCGTCCATGTAAAAAAAACTTTCTGATTAGGATGAATAATATCCGACAATACCATTTCAATTCTATGCGCTATGCATTTTGCTAGAATTTTGGCATCACAACACTGATGTGTAAGGGGCCTCCAGTTTTTTTTAGGTGGATTGGATCTTAATATTTACCATCTGGGTCTTGTTTCAGTAATAGTGAAATCTGAGTATCTGATAGTCTATCATTTATATAGGAGTGGTTAAAGCAGGTTAATAACGGACCTCTGAGTACATCAAAAAAAGTTTGATATACCTCAACTGGTATGCCATCTAACCCTGGAGTTTTCACAGACTTAACCGCCTTAATTGCATCAAGAAGTTCCTCCTCTGTAATTTGGCTTTCACATGAGTCTTTCTGTACATATATTAATTTTACAACAAAATCCTTACAATTAACTTCAGTTAGTGGAGATGAAGGAGACTGAAACAAGAATTCATGCAGGAAGTACTTTTGTTCCTCTTTGTAAATATTGTTTGGTGAATCATGGAAGACTCCGTCATTTGTAACACGTTTCTGTAAATTATTTTTGATAGCATTTCTATTTTGAGGATTAAAAAATAGCTTGGTGCATTTTTCCCCAAATTCCTTTATTTCACTTGATTTTTTATAATATATTACACTTGATCTTTCTTGAATAAGTTCCTGTAGGTCTTTTTGTTTGTCCTCAAATGTATTCTGTGCCTGTGCTTATGTTTCCAAATAATGTATCTTTCGTAATCCAGTTAGTGCTCTCTAAATCCCCCCTGTGAAAAGTATATACTGTAGTCCCCAATTCAATTGTAATTCATTTAAATTGGTTCTGCTTCTTACATGGTTCTCTTCTGTGCCTAGTGTAAAATTGAATATCTGTACACATACTGTACTCAGGTACAAAGAGTGGAATAGAGTCAATCCCAAAGGTTTCCCATCGTATTTAACATCATTTAGTGCAAAGTTTAGTGCAACTCCAAGAATTAACTACTATGTTACCAGCTGACCACTAATGATCCACAAACGTTCTTCTCATTAATGCATTATCTAATTTCACCGTTTAGAAATGTAGAGCTTTACATTCCATGTAAAACACTTGTTTATATTCTCCTTAATTCTGTAGATCATTTCATGAAAATGATGGAAAGCGATGCAGAGGACAGACATCAAAGGAGACAAAGGAAACAGGAAAAGGCAAACGGTGTGTATGAAGTCATTTCTCTAGCATGGATTAGCTCTTGCAATTTCCTAATTAGGGTCGCTCTTAATTCAGCGGTTTTTAACCTGACACTTTATTTGTTTATGTCCTTACTCCCTCAGCCCTTAAAGAAAAGGGGAATGAAGCATACGCCCAGGGAGAATACGAGACTGCTGTGAAGCTTTATAGCGACGGTTTAGACGAGCGACGAGACATGCAGCCGCTGTATACCAACAGAGCACAAGTACTCTCAACTTCATTTCAGCTTCGCTTCACTTTTAGTTAACTTAAAAACAGTATGTTGAATACTATCGGTCCACTTTTCCCCCACTTTTTCCTCTGCAGTCCTATATCAAACTGGAGAAATATAAGGAGGCCATAAGTGACTGTGAGTGGGCTCTAAAGGTAAGGCTGACTAGGAACTTTGGGTCAATCACTAGCTCCCTCATTCTTCATAACGCCATTCCAGGCAGTGCCCTGGTGATCCTGTAGTGTCTTGGGAGCACAGAACATACCGTGCAGTGTAGAGTACAGTACAGTGCTCAGTGACTTCAATGAACTGTAAGTGGTGTGGAGAGGGGAGGAAAGTGGGTTGGAGTACTGTATATACCCCTTAGAATCTGTAATAAAAGCAGTACAAAAAAATCAGTTGCTCACCTTTCAGGACAATCTATTTCGAAAAACATACAAACTAACTAGACAATGGGTTTGGCCTAATTCAAGGGAGTACCGTATTTGAAGCTTGAGTAAATGTGGTTTTGTCCATATTGCAGATGATGTGTTCGGTTGACGTGTCACGTATGATTCTCTTGCTCATATTATTTCTTTACAGTGTAATGACAAGTGTGTTAAAGCATATCTTCACATGGGGAAAGCACACCTGGCACTCAAGAATTATAACGAGGTGGGCATTCCATTTCATTTGAACCATATCTAACTGCATTGCAGAGAAAACAGCCTACAACTGTATTCAGTCATTCTGGATGCCTATCTGCTTCAAACCTTGTGTTGATCTCCTAAAATGCAGATTTTGCAACTTTTTAAGCTTACCTTTCCTTCAGCAAGTAGAGTCATGCAAGCGTTCTGCTTAATACAATATTTAAAATACAAAGTGACTGCATTTCTTTCTTTAATGGTCTCAACATTTCTGCTTACTCTCTGTCTGTGTGTATTAGTGAGACCAGAGTCCCATATAATGATCTATGGCTCTGGTTGAGATTAGTAGAGTGCATCAGCCTATCTCATGACCAAAGGTAGCTGTAGGAAACGTAATGGACATATTTCTCTTTTACAGTCACGAATGTGCTATCAAAAGATACTGGAAATTGAGCCAGGACGGGAAAAGATGCTCAAAGGTAAGGCAAAATAACACGCTGAAAAGTCTTGTTGCAAGTAGAGTCTGTTACTCAGATTTGCTCATGGTCCCACTTAAACAAACTACAATTTATAAAGGCTTTTATAGAGCAATCATAACATCTCAATAAACACTACATAGATGTCTCACAAATCATTTATGAACAAACTCAGCAAAGTCATACTATGTAAGGGTTATATATGACCCATGTAATCATTTGGCGAGGATCATCAACTAGATTCAGCTGCAGGTGTAATAATTTTTTTTGCTCAGAAAAGGGCCAAATCAAGGAGAGCCAAATCAAATCTCCACCAGTAGGGGAACCCAAGGACCTAGGCTAACCCACCATCATCAGGGATGTGATTCTTCCTGATTAATCAGAAATTACATTTTTTTTATGTACACTCCATTCATATACAGTGGGGCAAAAAAGTATTTAGTCAGCTACCAATTGTGCAAGTTCTCCCACTTAAAAAAATGAGAGAGGCCTGTAATTTTCATCACAGGTACACTTAAACTATGACAGACAAAATGAGAGAAAAAATCCAGAAAATCACATTGTAGGATTTTTTATGAATTTATTTGCAAATTATGGTGGAAAATAAGTATTTGGTCAATAACAAAAGTTTATCTCAATACTTTGTTATACACCCTTTGTTGGCAATGACAGAGGTCAAACGTTTTCTGTAAGTCTTCACAAGGTTTTCACACACTGTTGCTGGTATTTTGGCCCATTCCTCCATGCAGATCTCCTCTAGAGCAGTGATGTTTTGGGGCTGTTGCTGGGCAACACGGACTTTCAACTCCCTTCAAAGATTTTCTATGGGGTTGAGATCTGGAGACTGGCTAGGCCACTCCAGGACCTTGAAATGCTTCTTACGAAGCCACTCCTTCGTTGCCCGGGCGGTGTGTTTGGGATCATTGTCATGCTGAACGACCCAGCCACGTTTCATCTTCAATGCCCTTGCTGATGGAAGGAGGTTTTCACTCAAAATCTCACGATACATGGCCCCATTCATTCTTTCCTTTACACGGATCAGTCATCCTGGTCCCTTTGCAGAAAAACAGCCCCAAAGCATGATGTTTCCACCCCCATGCTTCACAGTAGGTATGGTGTTCTTTGGATGCAACTCAGCATTCTTTGTCCTCCAAACACGACGAGTTGAGTTTTTACCAAAAAGTTAGATTTTGGTTTCATCTGACCATATGACATTCTCCCTATCTTCTTCTGGATCATCCAAATGCTCTCTAGCAAACTTCAGACGGGCCTGGAAATGTACTGGCTTAAGCAGGGGGACACGTCTGGCACTGCAGGATTTGAGTCCCTGGCGGCGTAGTGTGTTACTGATGGTAGGCTTTGTTACTTTGGTCCCAGCTCTCTGCAGGTCATTCACTAGGTCCCCCCGTGTGGTTTTGGGATTTTTGCTCACCGTTCTTGTGATCATTTTGACTCCACGGGGTGAGATCTTGCGTGGAGCCTCAGATCGAGGGAGATTATCAGTGGTCTTGTATGTCTTTCATTTCCTAATAATTGCTCCCACAGTTGATTTCTTCAAGCCAAGCTGCTTACCTATTGCAGATTCAGTCTTCCCAGCCTGGTGCAGGTCTACAATTTTGTTTCTGGTGTCCTTTGACAGCTCTTTGGTCTTGGCCATAGTGGAGTTTGGAGTGTGACTGTTTGAGGTTGTGGACAGGTGTCTTTTATACTGATAACAAGTTCAAACAGGTGCCATTAATACAGGCAACAAGTGGAGGACAGGGGAGCCTCTTAAAGAAGAAGTTACAGGTCTGTGAGAGCCAGAAATCTTGCTTGTTTGTAGGTGACCAAATACCTATTTTCCACCATAATTTGCAAATAAATTCATAAAAAATGTAACAATGTGATTTTCTGGATTTTTTTCTTCTCATTTTGTCTGTCATAGTTGAAGTGTACCTATGATGAAAATTACAGGCCTCTCTCATCTTTTTAAGTGGGAGAACTTGCACAATTGGTGGCTGACTAAATACTTTTTTGTCCTGACTCCTGATCACATCCCACCATCTTGTCACCAAATCATCCCTGTTAGGCATCCTCATTTATTTACGCATGATAACAGCCCTGTAACAAGGACAAGCCTACAATGACAACCCAAAGCTGGATGGTACTCATTGTTACCTTGCAAATAAAGCATTATTTTTTTTCCTTTGTGCCATCATTGCCGTTGTCAACTGTGGTAAGCTTATTTTGCTTCATTAAAACAGATGGTCCCAATAGCGTTTTGTTCTGAGTCGCATGCTCATTTCACTGTTTTGTGTCAATTTAGACTAGGATGGATTCCCAATGAATAATGACACTATCATTTTCACACGTTTTGAAGCTGTTGTTCGTTGTCGACGTGTGATTATGGAGATGTTATGAATCATCGGAAAAGACGGCAACAACGTTTCTGGAATACCCTCATTAACTTTCCCTAAATGTATTGAAAGTAAGATAATTACTGAATCTGTGTATTTAAGTGGTGATACCTTTAATTCGGTAGGGTTAGGAAACATTCGTATGGCCTCCTTGCAAAGTTGTTTCCATTTCTAATCTGTGGGCCCTACTACCTGTTTATAGCATATGATGCTATTTACAACATACAAATGCATATTATGAGGAACGCGGTGGTCATACTGTCCTACACTCCTTTGATCCACTGCCATGAGGTTACCTCATACTAGGCTCCTCAGAAGCCACCTGTCTCCGAGCCCATGTTTTCTCCTTTCTTCCTCAAGAGTATCTGACCCAAGTGGATTTGGAGGAAGAAAGAGAATGCCAGGAAAGCAAAGCGTGGGAGGAGTTTGATAAGGGGGAAGAAAAGGCCACGACAGTGCTCCAACTGTTGAAAAAGCTGGAGAGACCCGATCAGTTCCCGTTATACTACTGCGCAGGGCTCAAGCTTCTGTCGCACGCCATTACAGACTGTGAGTACGCTGTTGGGAGTTTCCCCATCCCTCCAAATCTTGTGTGAGTGTGAGTGGGTGTGAATGTTATTTCTTCCGCTTCGCTTGCCCCAACCCTCCTCATCCTATCCTGTGGGCCAGAAGGATGTCAATGGATGCTCCTTCAGGTCAAGGGAGGACAGCGTCGACAGGTGGGTTTCTCTTATTCATGGTTCTAGTAGTCGACTCCGAAAAAATGCAGTTCATCTACTGTTACTGAAGAAATGTGAAACTCCTAGGAGATCAAATCACTGCACAGACCTAATGTTTGTTATGGTGGTTATGGTCAATTTGTAATCCTCTGAAAATAAAATCCGGGAGGGAAGACCTGACCTGACCCCTCTGCGGTATTGATTTATCTTCCCGGTTCATTTTATCACAGTTCAGCAAACTCCCCAATATTGCCCAGCCGAGGCGCGAGGTAGGCAGAGGAAAGGACACACGGAAGTGCAATGATAAATATGTGTTTACAATCCAAGCATCCATGTGAGCTGTTCTATTACCAACACCTCAGATTGTGTAGAATGCCGAGGTACAGTACTGGATGATTTATGCAAATTTTGAGTGCGCTGGGCCTAAGATGCACACGCGTTTGCACTATAATGTTACATTTACATAATATCTGTGAACTGCCGGTATCAACTACACCACCAGGGACAATAATCAATGATCAATGGTAGACTACTACCACACATTTCCAGTCTGTGTTTTCACTTCCCTCATATGGATGAATACAACCTGTCAGATGATCTACTGCTTGTAAGACTGACTGTCTTACAATGTCATTGAATGAAAGGGCAAATGTAACATAATTCCCAGTTGAACATCTCTAAAAAGAGTGTAGAAACGGCCTGCCTGACATTACCGGCTCTCTCGCCACCAAATCACCTCAGGGGAGCTTTTTCCCCCCGCTCTTCTAGATCTTCTCTGCACACACGCCCGGTCTCACCATCTTTATGAGGGAAATAGCGGAGGATCTTTGGCTCTGGATGAGTTTTATTTATTCCACTCTCTCCTGCCCTTGACCGCCAGGCATTGTGTTTCTGAAGCCTGGCCACGGGCGCACTGTGATGATGTATGCGGCTCACTGAGGTACGGAGAGGCCTCCCAGTCCTGACGTTATCTGCTCTTCCTAACAGGCACTGGCCAGACGCTGTTCCGAT
Organism: Oncorhynchus mykiss; assembly: GCF_057628025.1. Taxonomy (NCBI): domain Eukaryota; kingdom Metazoa; phylum Chordata; class Actinopteri; order Salmoniformes; family Salmonidae; genus Oncorhynchus; species Oncorhynchus mykiss. The sequence continues at coordinate 5,359,406 of NC_143048.1, forward strand.
TAAACAATGGCTTCAGTATCATCCAAACCAATGACACCGTAAGAAGGTAAGGGGACTCGAGAGAGACGCCCCTGACTGACACTGATAGGGAGTTAAGGACAGGCCTCCAACCGTGGTCCCAAAAAGTTTTTCAAACCAAAGAGATGCTGTCTTTAAACTCTCTCTCTGTTAGTTGCTAGTTAAATATTGCCAAAATAGAATGAGCTCCTTTAGAGATTTGGATGACCCTGTAATGTGCTGTGCCCCACGCAATGTACTACATGTATGTATAGTAGGTTTTATGTAGGTTGAGACACTAATCACAACTCCCTCATGTGAAATTAGTGAGGGTATTATTAGCCTAAAGTCGTCCGCAATTGTTCTCGCGAAGTATTGTGGACTTGTGGTCATATTTCAGACCAGCACATATTGTCAGGAAAGTGGTTCAAGTTTTCAGCAGAAAATAATGAGAAAAATATGCCGTACTCATAAAGAACACAATTTTGTTTCCTTATTTTCAGTTGCCTGTTGCAGAAATCGACAGCGCCATGCGCAGAGGAGCTGTGCGTGTCCGTACTGAAATTGTGGAGGGTGATTTGCGATGGAAATGGTTTGTAAGACAAGACATTAGTGTGATATTTCCTCCCCCTATTTTTTGCACATAGATTTTTTTTGTCAAGAGAAATTGTGTGAAGAAAATGCATGAAATGCCAAACATCTTCAATTATCCCATTGTTTTCTCATTATTCTGCCTGTCATGCATTTTTGCCAACTCCTTATTAAGTGCCCACTTGTTCTGTAGTCACACAGGCAATGTGTGCTTAAGTGGCAATCTGGGATTGGTACATCCATTATTAATGAATGATATAGCCATTGATTCTTGAAGAATATAATTTATACATGCCTCGTGTCTTGCAGAACCCACAAAATATAAGCTTGTTTTACTCCATTATTTGTCAACATTGTAATTGTAAACACACTTTGTGACTGCTTCATTGTTGTTTGAATCCCGGACTGCCCCTTTTACTACATCAAAATTCATGAACACTTGTAACCAAGAGAAAATAATTGCTCCTTCTCCCAAACGGTGACAAATCAATTATACAGCTATCCAAAACCTGTTGTGCCAATGTCAAAATAGGGGAAATGCATTTGATGTAAAAAAAAATCTGCCAATTAAGGAGGCAAGTGCAATTATATTGTTGCTATTGCATTTAAAGTAGGCCTACAATCATCCCCTGACAAATAGCGTTCGAATCGATTCAAAGTGCATGCAATGTGTTATTAAATTCAATCTTTGCCACAACTGTCACTGGAACTGTCCCTGTTGCTGAAGACATTTTTTTTCTCCTGGGCTGCTTGCTTTCAGATGAAAACCAAAAGATGCTGATGAGATGCCCAGCCTCCAAAGAGTACATTGTTGACTTATTAGTATCTGGAATGGCGGCGGTGCGGAAAGAATGCCTGGCGTTTCTGTCTTTGTACTCCCAAACTCCACATGGAAGATGCTTGGCCATTGAGAACCTGAATTTGCACATGTAAGAGATCAGATCCCTGTTGGTAATTGCGTGTTCTGGCTGACAAGAACCACACACTATTATCAAATCAAACCTACCTGCCTTCTCCTCTTTCAGCTCTTTCAGACAGCAGGTAGAGCCGTCCACTCAGAGTTCAGGGAAATTAAAATATGGGGGGAAAGTATGGTTGTAGGGTCGCAAAATATGTTGTGCTCTATTAACAATAAACATTTAATTTAGGATTTTACCCCTTATGTACTGTGGGAATTGAAAACATGTTGATATTCTATTGCTGTATTTAGTCTCACATCAGACCTGCATTTGCACTTGCTGGTCCCTGTTATTCTGAATATTGTGTCATCCATCTTATTTAAACAGTAAAACAATGACATAGTAAGTTGGATAATTGTCTTGGCTTAAAGAGGTGTTAATGACGTGTGAAAATGAAATATTTGACTTTATCACACAACTCTGCAGGTTGGTGGGAAACTTGATGATGTGCATATCCACACAGAGCCAGCTGGAAACCACAGCTCTAACTATTTTGGAGAACTTTGCCACAGAAAACCAGTATGTACACTGTAGCTAATGCAATACATAGTTTTTCGTAACAAAATGGTGGATGCTCTTACTTGAAGGAGGGAAAAACTCAGTCACTGAAATATTCTTTGAAGTTTTTATGTATTTTCTTAGCAGCAGATGTCAGAACAAATGGACACGTTTCAGCGTCAGCCTTCGTCAGCGTTTGAAGGACAATGCTATCACAATGATATCACTTCACAGGAAAAAATAAATACATATTCTGACCATGACCCACCAGGCTAGTCTATTGTATTGCCATATATCATCGGCGTAAATATTAAAGAGCAGTTTTAATTCACTTGGCTGGACAGTTAGGAGGCTCCAAGCAAATGCAAAGTGAACAGCGGGGTTGACATCCCAATCCATCACCAGGCTCTATCCCACCGTTAATCTCAGTTGAAAGCCCGAATGGCCGCTCCATTCCTAAACTCACACTGTCACTTATGAAAATAGAGTCTGCGTCTCTGCATCTCAAGTGGCACCCTTTTCCTACTGTAGTGGTCAAAAGAAGTGCACTAAAAAGGGAATATGGTGTAATTTGGGACTAAGACACAGAAGGAGAGTCAGAGCCACAGGAATAAAGACAGAGAGCGTATAGTGGTTGAAATGGGAAGATCTCAGTCTATTTGGTTGGACTTGAATGGTGCTGGAAGGGATTACATTACTAATGTGAGTCTGGAGCCTTTGTCAAGGACTCGCTTTTTGTTAACGTTTGCGAAAACAAGGCTATCACCTACTCTACGGTGCTGTTTGTGTGAGACGTCTCACTGGGCACACACTGGTTGAATCAACGTTGTTTCCACGTCATTTAAATGAAACCAATGTGGAATAGACATTGAATTGACGTCTGTGTCAGGGTTTCCGTTATGAAGATTTGTGACTGGAAAGATTTTAATTTACGGACGTTTGAGCAATTTACCGGACATCTATATGCATTCAAATCCGACAGTAGAAAGAGAGAGATAATGAAACCTCCGACCTGGTTTAGCCAACGCCATCAATTCATGAGGGATATTGGCCAAATTAGCAGCATTTAGGCTACTTGACCTTAAAAACAGCCCCCCCCAAATTACAAAAACACTATTCCTTGTGTTTCGATGTGTAGCATATGCTAAACTTTATAGCCCCTGGCTTTATTGGTTTTTACTTTCCGAAAACAATAAGTGTCCACTTCATGGTTCAGTTTTTGGCAATTTGAGTGCTAAGTGCATCAGAGCATTGCATGCATTTGCGTCCACTGTATGATATTAATATTAGAAAAAATGACATAAAGAAAGAGAAGCCCCAGAGAGATATAGAGATGTGCCAGCAGCATGCTATGACACCGACATGCATTTGTCAGATGGCTACTGTGTCTGCTAGACAGATATAGGCATACAGAAGGAAGCTTATTGTCACACCCTGACCTTAGTCATCTTTGTTTTCTTTATTATTTTGGTTAGGTCAGGGTGTGACGAGGGTGGTATGTGTGTTTTTGTCTTGTCTAGGGTCCTCACCTCAAGTTCAACTGTCGGATTCAGTTGGACGCTGGTGCACACTGCCTTCATATCATAAGCCGGCAGTAGTTAAGCTTAATAATAGCCACACCACACCAAACCTTCACAAAAGTTTCTAAACTTTATTAGGGTAATAACAAAAGTAAATCAAGCCATTATTTATAGTAAAAATACGAGAAGGCTATAATAATATGGCAAACACAACATTACAGTTGGAACTTAATTTGGCCAAAGAAAATGTCTCAACAGAATGAATCAAAAGACTTGGTTTAAAAAGACGAACTGGTTTAATTGCAGCAATTAACCTCTAATGATATTTATTTTACAACGGGCCTTCTTATAACTAACTTATCTTAAACTAAAGATGGAGCACACATTTGAAAAGACAATTCTAACTTAATTTAGCCAACGAAAATGTCTCAGCAGAATTAAACAAAACACGTTTAGCGTATTTAAAGAACTGGTTTAGATTAATAGACCTACAATAATAACAATGATATACAATAATAATAGGATAATGATAAAGCATATGATTATAAATACAGAAAATAAATACATTTAAGTTCCAAAATTGCATTCTCTCTGAATAGCGATTTGCACAGTGGCTTGCATTTGGCCGTGCCAACGCTCTTCTCATCTTTGTCCACTACATTATTCCAACTTGTCCACACAAAGGACATTCCGCTTGTTGTTTTTTCACTGTAGGCATACTGTTTATCCTCTAACTTTCGTTTTACTTCAATGAAAAAAGCCTCAATCTTCGCAATCAACAACAGCCTAGGCCAAGGCTCCTCTCTCACTCTCTCTATCTATCCTCAGCACCACACACACATGCTCGCAGAGTGAGAGAATGGTGGAGTGTGAAATTGGGGTGTATAAGCCCAATATAGACAGCATCTCCAGGACAATTTGTTTGGCTTCAGTTCTACAATTTAATTTAGCGTCTTTTCTTTTTTGGTGGGCCAAAAGTCGTCCATTACTTGCTAACGGTGGGGGGTGTGTGTTGACTTATTAAGTATGTGTGTAATTGTGTGTGTTATAAAACATTTCGATAATGTCGTCACATACTGTGGTTTGGTACCGCACGTCATGACTCATGAATAATAATATAATATCGATTGTGTTTGTAACCTCCTGAGATTCATTGTCCGTGTCCCATACTGTATGCAGTGTGCAGCCATGTGGGAACCTATTGTATAGAGTATGCTACATCACCATACAGCGTAGGCAAGTGATTTGTAGCATATCTACTGTATATTCTTGAACATTTCATGTTCATCATGGTTAACTCCCTGTTCATGTTACAGATTTTGCTTGCAGTTAAGGGACACGTTTACAACATTGATTGTGCCCCCTTTCGCAAGTCTGCTGGTAAGATATTTGTGTCGGAAGTTAGCTACATTTTCATCAAATACTTAATTTGCTCCTGATACTGTAGTTGTTGTAGCCTGGTCCTAGATCTGTCATGCCAAACATGACTACAACCATATGAGTTGGCAATACAGCAAAAGCTCATCTGCGACCAGACATTGTCAAAATATTTTTGGGATAATCTTTCCTTGTGTTCCGCTTGCAGAGAAACATCACCACATTCAACCAGCATTGTTTCCCATCGCTCATATCAACAATAGGCAATATGATTGGAGATGATGCCATCCATAACGAGGTTGCCAACTGTCAGGAGTTTTGGCAGGCCTTTCTAATCGCCATGGTGAATATTGCTCCATATTGTATTTATGACTAGCTTATTTTAAAGGAGCACACAACTTTGTTATTTTCCTAAACTGAACTGGGATGTTTATTTTTCTATTTGATTATTTTTCAATTCTAATGATGGCACACTTGCTTTGTCTCTTTCCAATAAAATAAAGGTTTTGAAATGTCACAGACTGAAACCTATAAGCCAGAATAGATAACAATGTACAATGGTCATTTCTCAAATCAAATCCAGTGAGTGTTGTGTTGCACTGTGGTTCTCTATTACAGAAGTGGTGTACTCACTGTGAATACAGAGAGATCCTTTATCCCCTCCTGGGACTGATGATCAACCTCTCTGGTAATCCCTCCACAGCCATCCAGGTACGATAGAGGCTGTTAGGCTGAGCGTATTCCAAATGGCACCATATTCCCTATATAGTGCACTACTTTTGACCAGGGCCCATGGCACACTAGGGTGCCATTTGGAGTTGGGCAGTGATTGACTAGTCCTTGGCCCACCTATCAGGGTAACACATCAATTTGATGGGGAGAGGGAGGGAAGGAGGTGAATGGAAAAACAAGAACAAAGAGAGCACTGAGAGCTTTTGTTTCAGACCCTTTGGTGTAATAATAATAAGCACCCCTATGAAAAAGTGATATGTACAGTGAACATTTGATTAACCTTTCTCTCTCTCGCTTTCTTTCTCTCCCCTTATCTTGCAGGAGCATGCTGTTCCCATCAGTGGAGTATGCTTGGGCTTGCTGAGTGATCCCGACGGGGGCATCATCACAGTGAGTGGTTGCACCACAGGGCCCCGACGCAGCTCTGCTGATGAGACCAAAACCACGGCATCTCTCACGGACACTTCTCTACGGCCCCTCTGGCCTATCATGCTCTAACTATCCATATCGCAAGCATTTTTCATATGCAAACAAAGATGGAAGAGATGGGTATTTGGAGAGAAACAATACGACACCATACTTGTTTTATGTATAGCAAGTAGTTTTAGATATAAACACAACTCCTGCTTCGTCAGCATGTATTCCGAAGCATTGAAAAGTTAAGATTAGAACACGTATAAGAAAACATAGCACGGTCTGGTCTAAGCAGTCTCAAGGGGCTAAAAACTATTCAGAACGTATCTCGAACATACAGTGCATTCGGAAAGTATTCAGACCCCTTGACTTCTTCCACAGTTTGTTACATTACAGCCGTATTCTAAAATGGATTGTAAACTGGGTGGGTCGAGCCCTGAATGCTTATTGGCTGACAGCCATGGTATATCAGACTGTATACCACGGGTATGACAAAACACTTATTTTTACTGCTCAAATTATTTTGGAACCAGTTTATAATAGCAGTATGGCACCTCGGGGGTTTGTGATATATGGCCAATATTTATATATTTAACCTTTATTTAATTTGGCAAGTCAGTTAAGAACAAATTCAGCCTACCCCAGACGACGCTGGGCTAATTGTGCGGATGTGATGCAGCCTGGATGCGAACCAGAGACTGCAGTGACGCCTCTTGCACTGAGATGGAGTGCCTTAGGCCTCTGCGCCACTCGAGCGCCCAAATATACCACCGCTAAGGGCTGTGTCCAGGCATCTACCCTCGGGCCATATTGCTTAATTAAATAAAAAAATGTTCTTCTTCAATCTACACACAATACCCCAAAATAGCAAAGCGAAAACAGGTGTTTAGAAATGTTTGTAAATGTATAAAAAATGTAAAACCGAAATACATATTTATATAGGTTTTCATACCCTTTGCTATGAGACACGAAATTGAGCTCAGGTGCATCCTGTTTCCATTGATCATCCTTGAGATATTTCTACAACTTGATTGGAGTCCACCTGTGGTAAATTCAATTGATTGGACATGATTTGGAAAGGCACACACCTATCTATATAAAGTCCCACAGTTGACAGTGCATGTCAGAGCAAAAACCAAGCCATGAGGTCGAAGGAATTGTCTGTAGAGCTCCAAGACAGAATTATGTCGAGGCACAGATGTGGGGAATGGTACCAAAACATTTCTGCAGTATTGAAAGTCCCGAAGAACACAGTGGCCTGCATCATTCTTAAATGGAAGAACCACCAAGACTCTTCCTTGAGATGGCCACCCGGCCAAACTGAGCAATCGGGGGAGAAGGGCCTTAGTCAAGGCCAAGAATCCGATGGTCACTCTGACAGAGCTCCTGAGTTCCTCTGTGAAGATGGGAGAACCTTCCAGAAGGTCAACCATCTCTGCAGCACTCCACCAATCAGGCCTTTATGGTAAAGTGGCCAGATGGAAGCCACTCCTCAGTAAAATGCACATGACAGCCCACTTGGAGTTTGCCAAAAGGCACCTAAAGGACTCTCAGACCATGAGAAACAAGATTCTCTGGTCTGATGAAACCAAGATTGAACTCTTTGGCATGAATCTAATCGTCCGGTCTGGAGGAAACCTGGCACAATCCCTACGGTTAAGCATGGTTGTGGCAATCTTCAATATAGAAATGCTATGATCACTGGTTCTCTAGTAAATTGGTAGGAACATCCTATGTTCAAGAATGGCCTTTTTCCCTTTATTCAGATTACACCTGCTCACTTTCGGTTGTTCAAAAAATGTATTGAAACTTGTTACAAATGATGGAGTCACGCATGATTCACCAAATTATATTTTGAAAGAGGAAAAACTGAAACTAATTGTATGGATTTTTTTTCCTAATAATAATGTAAAATTAACATCTGTACAGAAAGACTCGTGTGAAGGCCAAATTACAGAGGAGGAACTTCTTGATGCAATTAAAGCCTTTTAAGGCTGGGAAAACTCCAGGGCTGGATGGCATACCAGTGGAAGTATACAAAACTTTGTTTGACCGTTATTAGCATGTTTTAACCACTCCTATATAAATGGTAGATTATCAGACACGCAACAAGAAGGTCTGATATCATTATTACTGAAACAGGACCCAAGTGGTATATATATAGTGGCCTGGTTTTCATAGCTGATTTTGAAAACGCTTTTATATAAAGTACGACTGGAGTTTATATGTAAATGCCTAGAAATGCCTATATTTTGGAGAATCTCTTATAAAATGGGTTAAAGTAATGTATAGGTACCCTAGGTGTAAAATAATAAATAATGGCAACATCTCAGAAAGTTTTAAACTATCTAGAGGGGTAAAACAAGGTTGTCCACTGTCGGCATATCTATTTATTATTGTCATCAAAATGTTAGCTGTTAAAATTATATCAAACAATAATATTAAGGGATTAGAAATCCGTGGCTTAAAAACTAAGATGTCATTGTACGCTGATGATTCATGTTTTCTTTTAAAATCACAATTAGAATCTCTCCACGGCCTCATGGAGGATCTAGATACTTTTGCTATCCCCTCTGGATTAAAACCAAATTGTAATAAGTGTTACAAATGATATTACATATTGGATCACTAAAAATGCTAATTTTACATTACCGTGTAGTTTACCAATTAAATGGTCTGACGGAGATGTGGACATACTCGGTATACAAATCCCAAAAGAAAGAAATGTTCTCACTCCAATACATTTTTATAGAAAGTTAGCAAAAATAGATAAGATGTTGCTAACATGGAAAGGAAAATACCTGTCTATTTGTGGAAAAATCACCCTGATTAACTCTTTAGTCATTTAGTCACTTTACCTATTTGCTTATGGTTTTGCCTACACCGAGTGACCTGCTTTTTAAATCATATGATCACTGGTTCTCTAGTAAATTGGTAGGAACATCCTATGTTCAAGAATGGCCTTTTTCCTTTTATTCAGATTACACCTGCTCACTTTCGGTTGTTTGAAAAGGAAATAATCTCCAAAATATCGTTATTTTTTAAACAAGCCTTAGAAAGTTGGTTGCAATTTCAGTTGAATCCACCTGAAAAACAGAACAAATAATACAACAAATATTGTGGTTAAACTCAAATATACTAATTGATAAAAAAACAACAACATATTTTTCGAAGAAATGTTTTAAAAAAGTATAATTTTTGTGAATGATATCATAAATAGGACTAGTGGAGTTACAGTGGAGCAAAAAAGTATTTAGTCAGCCACCAATTGTGCAAGTTCTCCCACTTAAAAAGATAGGAGAGGCCTGTAATTTTCATCATAGGTTCACTTCAACTATGCCAGCAAAATTAGAAAAAAAAATCCAGAAAATCACATTGTAGGATTTTTAATGAATGTATTTGCAAATTATGGTGGAAAATAAGTATTTGGTCAAAAACAAAAGTTTATCTCAATACTTTGTTATATACCCTTTGTCGGCAATGACAGAGGTCAAACGTTTTCTGTAAGTCTTCACAAGGTTTTCACACACTGTTGCTGGTATTTTGGCCCATTCCTGAGAATAGAAAGGTTCAGTACTTTTGTGAAGCATCACAGCACAGTTGAAAAATATATGGCAAATAGAAATCCAAAATGGATGATTTTGAGAGATAGATGGGAGAGGTTGAATGGAGCTGAAGGGTGGGACTAATAACAAGATAACCAATGTAAAACAAACAGGGGTCTGTAAAATGTGTATAGGTTCAGAAATTTTGTGAAATAGCACAGTTACAAATAGAAATCAAACGGGATGGACATCAGAAATAGAGGAAGGACTAAAAACAAACAAAATATAACTGTTGTAAAATAGATTGTGTCTAAAATGTGAATAAGATGTATAAACGGAAGGTAGAAGCCTAAGTGTTACAGTTTATTAGTTTACTCCAATTGGTGGTAAGGTTTGCGGGGAATAATACTGTTGATTCATTATTTTAATTTTTTTACTCATTAGGAATTTAGGACGCCTCGGAAGAAGTTGTTTATTAACGAGTTGCCATCTCCCAAATTAAACTCTAGATGATCTAAGTTACTTATTAATCATTACCTCATATCAGTCTCATTCTGAGCAGTCGTAACCTTCTTGGATCTGCGAGAACCCCAACCGTGAGCATTATTTACTAGCTAACTAAATAATTACACAGAATACACATACACAGTTACATGAGACAAAGGTCCCTAGTGGACTGACAAGATATGGCGGCTTATTACACAGAAATAGAGAATGGGGTGGGGAAAATAGAGAGAGAAAAAGGGGACATTTCTCGTGGATACATTCTAGGACTGTCCTCACATTAATCATATACCTTGCACACGAACCGCCGCCCATTTGGAATTAAAAAAAAGATTGTATTTACGCGTTGAATACCGTTCGTTCATCGTTTATCTCGGTCGGAACCAATCACTCTCGGAAAGTTGTTTCAGTGAGCTTTTCCTGTGGGCCACTTGTACATGCTCTGAGTTGTCTCCAATGGGCTGTTTCCTAAGAACAGCTACTTAGCCGTACCAGTGATTGTCTGAGAGGGGAGTTTTCTTCTCCTCTTCCTCGTTTAGATAGTCAAAGTTCCAAAACCACTTTACACGCACAGCTGCAGACCGACGGTGTCCTGTTCTAGGTAAGTTCATTTTCTTCACCTCGTGTTGAGAGTTTCAGAGTTTCTAACCATTTCAATGTGTGGACCACTGTCTCACATCTTTCTGGTCTGATATGTTAATTCCTAGCCAGTCCTTTTAAGCACTCTGGTCAAAAAGGGCGGTTCCATCACACTGACACGCTTTTCTGACATCACTCGGGGCGTGGCTACTTAATGTGAAAAGGACATCAATTTTTTTTTATCTCATTAGAAATCACATTTCTATCTTAACAAAAAATAGTTTTTTTCACATCAGATTGGATGAAAACTTGATGGCTAAAGGGGGTTTCCTTCCTAAGTTACAGTATTTGGTTCATACAGTTTTAATAACATCATAAAATTACAAACAATATGACATACATTTTCTACATCTACCCACTGACCATTTCCCACATTCGGGTGTGAGAAATATTGTTCCAAAGTTCACTTTTTGGACGTTAGAGTTTTGGGCTGGCAAAAGTCTTCTGGAGACAAATGTATTCCTTTGGTTGATACAAAGGAGCCAAGAGAGTCCTTTGCTGCATACAATTTACGACCGAGCATGAGGTGTCACAAAACCCCCACATCAATCCCTCCTCCCCTCTGCGGGTGAGAGGGGTCTGGTAGAAGTTGATCCATTGAAAACCTGATCTTTGGATCCTCACAGGAGAGTCATGACAGCACACAGCCAAGACAATGCAGGAGTGGCTTCAGGACATGTCTCTGAATGTCCTTGAGTGGCCCAGCCAGAGCCGGACTTGAATCTGATCGAACATCTCTGGAGAGACCTGAAAATAGCTCTCCAGCAACGCTCCCCATCCAACTTGACAGAGCTTGAGAGGATCTGCAGAGAAGAATGGGAGGAACTCCCCAAATACAGGTGTGCCAAGCTTGTAGCATCATACCCAAGAAGACTCAAGGAAGTAATGGCTGCCAAAGGTGCTTCAACAAAGTACTGAGTAAAGAGTCTGAATACTTATGAAAATGTGATTGTTTTTTGCAAAAATGTCTAAAAACCTGTTTTTGCTTTGTCATTATTGGGTATTGTGTGTGTATATTGATGAGAGAGAAAAAAAACAATGTAATCAATTTTAGAATAAGGCTGTAACATAGCAAAATGTGGAAAAATTCAAGGGGTCTTAATATTTTCCAAATGCACTGTACATTCCTAAGAGGATCTCTCTCTCTCTCTCTCTCTCTCTCTCTCTCTCTCTCTCTGTGTGTGTGTGACATTCAGTGTGACATTAAGGATCTCTCTCTCCGGGTCAGTAAATGTGACAGAATATCAGCAACAGGTGTTGATGACTACTCTGTTTCTTTCCCCACTCACTCTCTTTCTTTTCCCACTGACTGAATATTGTTCTTTCTCTTGGCCTCAGAGAGCCACAGGTTTGCTGAGTAAAGTGCTCCCACAGTCCCCCGCTGCTACTGAAGACGCCGTGCAGAGAGGAGTCGTGGGGACAATGCGGAGGCTACTGAAAGTAATGCCAAGCATAATTTATTGCCTTTTTTTATTATATTTATTTTAGGTGATCACTGCCTACCCGATTCAAGAGGCCTTTTTCCCTTCCACAGCTTCTTGATAAAATAATAAATATGTGTTATATGGACTGATATAATGTATTCTATATACTGTATATGGTGTGAGAGAAATCATTTTATCTTGCCATGCAGGGATCAGGGAAGACCACCACTAAATATTTGATCAAGACCCTCACAGTGTGCACGGCTATCAGTCAAACGGCTCAGGAGGAGTGGGTGAAATGTGATAATCGTAAGATACATGTATGATGGATTGGTCTTGGTTTTTGAACTAGTGTGTTATGTGACAGATGCAAAATAACAAAAACAGATTTTGTATTATAAGATGTGTCCTCACACATGCGTGTGCGTGTTGGTTTGTGTGTATGAGCACGTCTGTTTTTATTTTGTTTGTATGTGCCTGTGTGTGTGTGCTTTTGTCTGTGAGTGTACGTGATTACATTGGGCAACTTTTATTTTGTCCTACTCATCAGGACTTCACACCCTGAGGAGGCTCCTGGGTCCCAGCAGTGAGGAGGCAGTGGCAGGGAACGCTGCCCTGTGCCTGGGCCACTGCCTGGGGGTGCGGGGGGCAGCCAGCAGCCTCCTGGGAACCGACACTGTCCTGCTCCTGCTCCGCCTTGCTGCGGGCGACGCCAAGAGAAGTGCTGTGCAGCAAAATTCTGCCATCACTCTGGGGAAGCTGTGTAAAGCAGAGCCCAGGTAATTGCTATGTTAATTAATCACACGTGCACGTATGCTTACACACACACGCACCCATACACACACACACATACACATGCAGGCACATGCACCCACACACACTCCTCAACATCTCAGCTCTTACACTGGCATAACACAGTTATTTATATTTGAGAACTTTCCTACTTTCCTAAAAAAAAATATATCATTTTTTTAACTCCAAACATTTAGGAGACACCCAAAAGTACTCGTAACATTTTGAATGCTTAGCAGGACAGGAACGTGGTTCAATTTACGCACTTATGAAGAGAACATCACTGGTCATCCCTACTGCCTCTGACCTGGCGGACTTACTAAACACAAATGCTTTGTTTGTAAATTATGTCTGCGTGTTGTGCTGTGTCCCTGGCCATCAGTACATTTTTTAAATAAAATAATTGTGCTATCTGGTTTGCTTAATATAAGCCATTTGAAATGATTTATACTTTTACTTTTGATACTTCAGTATATTTAAAACCAAATACTTTTAGACTTTTACTCAAGTCGTATTTCACTGGGTGAGTTTCACTTTTATATTAAGGTATTAAGGTACTTTTATATTAAGGTATCTTTTCTTTTACTTAAGTATGGCAATTGAGTACTTTTTCCGCCACTGAGATTATAGACTACCGATCGCTGTCCATCAAATCAACGTTTATAGCTCCAATAGTGCAGTATTACCCAGCAATACAAAATAATACACACATCATTCCAAAATGTAGAAATATCAGAACGAGCAATGTCAGTGTCCGGAATATACAGTACTAGCCACAAGGTTGGACACACCTACTCATTCAAGGGTTTTTCTTCATTTTCACTATTTTCAACATTGTAGAATAATTGTGAAGACATCACAACAATGAAATAACACATATGGAATCATGTAGTAACCAAAAAAGTGTTAAACAAATCAAAATATATTTTATATTTGAAATTCTTTAAAATAGCCACCCTTTACCTTCATGACAGCTTTGTACACTCTTGGCATTCTCTCAACCAGCTTCACCTGGAATGATTTACAAAAGTCTTGAAGGAGTTCCTACATATGCTCAGCACTTGTTGGCTGCTTTTCCTTCACTTTGCGGTCCAACTCATCCCAAACCATCTCAATTAGGCTGAGGTCGGGCGATTGTGGAAGCCAGGTCATCTGATGCAGCACTCCATCACTCTCATTATTGGTCAAATAGCCCTTACACAGCCTGGAGGTGTGTTGGGTCATTGTCCTGTTGAAAAACAAATAATAGTCCCACTAAGCACAAACCAGGTGGGATTGAGTATCGCTGCAGAATGCTGTGGTAGCCATGCTGGTGTGTGCCTTGAATTCTAAATAAATCACTGACAATATCACCAGCAATGCACCCCCACACCATCACACCTCCTCCTCCATGCTTCATGGTGGGAACTACACATGCGTAGATCATCTGTTCACCTACTCTACATCTCACAAAGACACAGAGGTTGGAACCAGAAATCTCTCATTTGAACTCATCAGACCAAAGGACATATTCCACCAGTCTAATGTCCATTGCTTCTGTTTCTTGGCCCAAGCAAGTTTCTTCTTATTATTGGTGTCCTTTAGTAGTGTTTTTTTTTGCAGCAATTTGACCATGAAGGCCTGATTCACGCAGTCTCCTCTGCAATTTCTGAGCCTGGTAACTCTAATGAACTTATCCTCTGTATTCTCTGCATTGACTGACCTTCATGTCTTAAAGTAATGATGGACTGTCGCTTCTCTTTGCTTATTTGAGTTGTTCTTGCCATAATATGGACTTGGTATTTTACCAAATAGGGCTATCTTCTGTATACCACCTCCTACCTTGTCACAACACAACTGACTAGCTCAAACACATTAAGAAGGAAAGAAATTCCACAAATGTAATTTTAACAAGGCACACCTGTCAATTGTAATGCATTCCAGGTGACTATCTCATGCTGGTTGAGAGAATGCCAAAGTGTGCAAAGCTGTCATCAAGGAAAAGGGTGACTACTTTGAAGAATCAAAAATATTTTTGTTTAACACTTTTTTGGTTACTACATAATTCCATATATGTTATTTCGTAGTTTTGATGTCTTCACTATTATTCTACAATGTAGAAAATAGTACAAATAAAGAAAAACCCTTGAATGAGGAGGTGTGCTTCCAAACTTTTTAATGGTACTGCATGTATAATGGTTTTTATAGACGGTATGGACATATTCATAGAGAATGTGTTTACAGCAGTTCTTATTTGGGTGTTCTTAATGTTTTGGACACTTAGACTCAGTATACATATGAAGTGGGTAAAACAGTATATAAGTATTAAAGTGATCAGTGTTCAATGACTCTATGTAAATAGGGCAGCAGTCTAAGGATCAGGGCAGGGTACTGGGTGTAGGCTGGTTAGGGGTGACTGTTTAACAGTCTGATGGCCTGGAGAGAGAAGCTGTTGTCTTTGGTTCCCAGATTTGATGCACCTGTACTGTCTCTGTCTTCTAGATGGTAGCGGGGTGGACAGGCCATAGCTCGGGTGACTGAGGTCTTTGATGGTCTTCTTGGCCTATCTTTGCTGTAGTGCTGTAGATGTCCTGGAGGATAGGCAGTGTGCCCCCAGTGATGTGTTGGGCTGACCTTAGCACCCTCTGGAGAGCACTGAGGATGCGGCCGGTGCAGCTGCCCTTCCAGGTGGTGATACAGCCCAGAATGTTCTTGATGGTGCATCTGTAGAAGTCTTAGGGGCCAAGCTGTATTTCTTCAGCCTCCTGAGGTTGAAGAGGTGCTATTGTGCCTTCTTCACCATGCTGTCGGTGTGGAGGGACCATTTCAGGTCCTCTGTGATGTGCACGCCAAGGAACTTGAATCTTTTGACCCTCTCAACTGGGGGAATGCTCTCTCTGCTTTCTCCTACAGTCCACGATCAGCTCCTTCATTTTGTTGACGTTGAGGGAGAGGTTATTTTCCTGGCACCACTCCACCAGGGCTCTCACCTTCTCGCTGTAGGCTGTCTAGTTGTTGTTGGTAATCAGTCCTATCACTTTTGTGCTGTCAGCAAACTTGATGATTGAGTTGGCAATGTGAGTGGCCAATCAGTCATGAGTCAGGAAGTCTAGGACCCAGTTGCACAGGGCGAGGTTCAGACCCAGGGCCCTGAGCTTAGTGATGCGCTTCGGAGGGCACTATGGTTTTGAATACTCAGCTGTAGCCAATGAACAGCATTCTTACATAGGTATTTATTTTGTCCAGGTGGGATAGGGCAGTGTGCAGTGCAATGGCGATTGCGTCGTCCATGGGTCTGTTGGGGCGGTATGCAAATTGTAGTGGGTCTAGGGTGTCGGGTAAAGTGGAGGTGATATGATCCTTAACTAGCCTCTCAAAGCACTTCATGATGACAGAATTGAATGCTACTGTCACACCCTGACCATAGTTTGCTTTGTATGTTTCTATGTTTTGTTTGGTCAGGGTGTGATCTGAGTGGGCATTCTATGTTACATGTCTAGTTTGTTTATTTCTATGTTTGGCCTGATATGGTTCTCAATCAGAGGCAGGTGTTAGTCATTGTCTCTGATTGGGAACCATATTTAGGTAGCCTGTTTGGTGTTGGGTTTTGTGGGTGATTGTTCCTGTCTCTGTGTTAATCATCCCTGTAACTGTCGCTTCTGCGGAGAAGCCTTCATTAGAAATGTACATAAAACCCCATGCCATTACACACAAATATGTAACCTTCATTTCGACATATAGGCTACTGGCCTAACTGTTACATGTTATATGCAAGGTGTTGACATACGTATGGGATTAAGAACAACATTGTAGCGAATTCAAAAGGGCACCACGAAAGGGACTGGTGCATGCAACTCCATTTCTCTTCGCGGTCAGTAACGGTAACAAGAGAGAACTTCATTCGGTGTTCTGACAATGCACCATGGCCGTTAGAATGGTATTATTTTGGGGATACCGTGTGTGTGTGAGTGCGTGTGTGCGTGTGTGTGTGTATGTATTTACTCATAACATGATGCAGCCATCACCATGCTTGAAATGTAGTACCCCCCCTCCATACACACACAGCCCACCCATCTCTACCTATGTATTTAACCATCCAAGTCAGTGTGGTACCTCCCTCTGAAAAGACCCTATCTCTGGTGCAACCTCTTCCAGGTCCTAATACTTATAATAATATGGGTAGTATGTGCTAAAAGAGCAAGGATTTTCTTGTTACTAAAGCCAATTCTAAGGTATAGTTTCAGGTCATCTAATTAAGGTCTTTTAACGGTGGCGCACACAGCAACAGGGAGCCATTCTCAAAATAAAATGTTGGGTTTATTCTCAAAATATTGTCCCTTTATTCTCGAGATATTGGCACTTTAGTTTCGAAATATTGTCACTTTATTCACGCTATTTTATTTAAGACTATATTTCAGGTTTTTAAAGTACTATCCGTGCCCCACAAAAAAATCCAAGTATTCTTTTTTTTAAATTCACTTCGCCCTAATACTCTTACGTACAGGTAGTGTGTCAACCTCTGGCTCGTTCTTTATGCTGTTCTGTTCTCGTTTGCCTGGAAATACTGTGTGGAAATACGGGAGTAAGTATGCCTTAAAAGTTATTTGTAATAAATATAATTGATTTAGGATAACTTTTTATACAGAACTCTATCTTGTTTAAAACACAATTGTAAAACATAACTTAATACTGAATTTAAAATGGATTCAATTGAGATTTTGTGGCACTGGCCTACACACAATACCTCAGTATGTTTTTAGAAATGTTTCCAAAATACATTAAAAATGAAAAGCTGAAATGTGAATTGAGTCATGTATTCAACCCCTTTCTTATTTTTTATTTTTTTAAACCTTTATTTAACTCAGCAAGTCAGTTAAGAACAAATTCTTATTTACAATGACAGCCTACCCGGGGAACAGTGGGTTAACTGCCTTGTTCAAGGACAGAGCAACAGATTTGTACCTTGTCCGCTCAGGGATTCGATCCAGCAACCTTTCGGTTACTGGCCATACGATTTAACCTTATGGCAAGCCTAATAAGTTCAGGAGTAAAAATGTGCTTAACAAGTCACATAATAATGTGCATGTACTCACTTTGTATGCAATAATAGTGTTTAACATGACTTTTTAATTACTATCTCATCTCTGTACCCCACACATACATATAATTGTATGGTCCCTCATTCGAGCAGGGAATTTGAAACACAGATTCAACAACGAAGACCAGGGAGGTTTTCCAATGCCTCACAAAGAAGGGTACTTATTGGGGATAAAAAAAAAGCAGACATTGAATATCCCTTTGAGCATGGTGTGTCACGCCCTGATCTGTTTTTCACCTGTCCTTGTATTTTGTCTCCACCACCCTCCAGGTGTCACCCATCTTCCCCATTATCCACTGTGTATTTACAGTGGGGCAAAAAAGTATTTAGTCAGCCACCAATTGTGCAAGTTCTCCCACTTAAAAAGATGAGAGAGGCCTGTAATTTTCATCATAGGTACACTTCAACTATGACAGACAAAATGAGAAGAAAAAAATCCAGAAAATCACATTGTGGGTAGCCTAGTGGTTAGAGCGTTGGACTAGTAACCGGAAGGTTGCGAGTTCAAACCCCCGAGCTGACAAGGTACAAATCTGTCGTTCTGCCCCTGAACAGGCAGTTAACCCACTGTTCCCAGGCCGTCATTGAAAATAAGAATTTGTTCTTAACTGACTTGCCTGGTTAAATAAAGGTAAAATAAAAAAATAAAAAAAATTGTAGGATTTTTTATGAATTTATTAGCAAAATATGGTGGAAAATAAGCTTTTCTACAGACACTGCCAAAAAATTGTCAAAGAAGGAACTTTATGTCCTGAATAAAAAGAGTACAGGTTTGACTTCAATCGGCTTGAAAATCTATGGCAAGACTTGAAAATGGCTATCTAGCAATGATCAACAACCAACTTGACAGAGCATGAAGATTTTTTTTCAAGAATAATGTGCAAATATTGTACAATCCAGGTGTGCAAAGCTCTTAGAGACTGACCCAGAAAGACTCACCACTGTAATCACTGACAAAGGTGATTTTAACATTTCTGTATTTCATTCTCAGTAAATTTGCTAAAATAAAATAAAAACACGTGTTCCCTTTGTCATTATTGGATATTGTTTGTAGATTGGTGATTAAAAAAAAGCAATTTAATCCATTTTGAATTCAGGCTGTAACACAATAATGTAGAATAAGTCAAGGGCGTGAATACTTTCTGAAGGCACTGTATATGCTCCTCCTACTAAACTCTGTGGTGCAGTAGACAGCAGCATTCAGCAAGTTGTTTCTACCCTGCTGATGCGGATGTAACTGTTGTCTCAACTGATGTGCGATGGCAGAAACACGTTTAACCTCGAAGTGCTCTAAGTTTAATCTCGAAGTGGCAGAATACCCTATACATTAAAGGAGTATGCTCTGTGTCTCTACTCCTCTTTTGACTTCCCACGACAACATCCAATTCAGGGGAGAGAAAAGAATAGAATAGGTTCACCCACAGGTCAACTTAGAGGGACATCATTATGTTTGCTTACATGATTCTTGTCTGTTTTTGTTTCTAGGCATATGGCAAAACTCAGAGAACTTCACGGATTGGAGATACTCCACTCCTGTATGAAGCTGATCACATGAGTCTCTCCAACCGACCCCAAAAAAAACTCCCAGTCTTTTTATATCCCTTCCTTGTGCGTGAAAACAAAGTTCACATATGCCATTTGGAAATGACACCTTTCATTCAGCATATCACGCTTAACATATCCCGAGGCAGACATTTTTTTAAGTAGCTGTTTCTTAAGTCTTTTTTTTTTTATTGTAGCACGGTTTTATATTCCCAAGTACCCCCCTGTGTTCTGTTGTGTATTATGACAGGTTGCCCAAGGACAATGTAGCTCAGCCTCACACAGGGTTTTTAATTTTCTGTTATGAAACACTAACTAGTACATTTAAAAGTTCCTCCCTACCAGCTGGCATAATATTTAATATGTAAAGTTTAACTTCAAACAGCGTTTAAGATGTTCCGATAGCTAAGCAGAGTGCACGCAAAAAGTCATTCTTTTTAATTGGATTTAGTTGTTCTTTGCATTTTGTACACAAACAAGGTCATAAACATTAGCAAAGTGTTCAGTTACGCCAAGTTGGCTCGTTCACCCTCTGAATGGCACACATACTGTACACAATCCATGTCTCAATTGTCTCCAGGCTTAAAAATCCTACTTGAACATGTCTCCTCCCCTTCACCTACACTGATTGAAGTGGATTGAACAGGTGCCATCAATAAGGGATCATAGCTTTCACCTGGATTCACCTGCTCAGTCTGTCTTGGAAATAGCAGGTGTTCCTAATGTTTTGTACAGTCAGTGAACATCACTCAGCCATTTCCTAACATACAGTGGGGTTCAAAATTATTGGCACCCTTGATAAAGAGGAGCAAAAAATACTTTATAAAATAAATAATACAAATACTGAGCTATTTTGTATTCTCAATTTAAACACATATTGAGAATATTATTTTATACAAATACAATTGCTCAGAGAAAGATTTTGTTTAACATGTCATATTTGTATTCTCAAACAGATAGGGGAGAACATTGTCACCGCTAAGTTTAGTATTTAGTCATTTTTATTATAAATTGAGAATAGAATATGCTTCTAAACATTATTGTGGATGCTACCATGATAACGGATAATATTGAATGAATTGTGAGTAATGACGAGTGAGAAAGTTACAGAGGCACAAACATCATACACGCAAGTCATGCTAACCTCTCACCATTACCAATAATAGGGAGGTTAGCATGTCTTGGCCGTATTCATTTAGTGTCTCTGTAACTTTATCACTCATCAATGCCACAATACATTATTTACCATTCATTTCTATTGGGCACAAAATAATCTGAAACACAACCAAAACAAACTGCAAATGCATCCAACAAGTTTGTAGTCACAAGCGTGATGTAGTCATTGCGTGCTAGGAATACCCGACCGAGTACTAAACTTTTAACTACTTTGACAACAGGGGTGCCAATTATTTTGACCCTTATGCTTTTGAGAGAAAAAATATTACTTGTTAAACAAACTGTCTTTATCTGAGCAATTGTATTCGTGTAAAATAAAATAATTTTCCTAAATGTTTTGCTCATCTTTGTCAAGGGTGCCTATCTTTTTGGAGGTGACTGTATATTAATCATGTGTGGAAATGGCTGAAATGCTCACATTTGACATTGATTTTAAAGAGCATTATCATACTGGATGTGTTTGGGGAAAATGGATTAGGATGATAGCGTATATTCCTGTGGTTTAGGGCTGTTCATGTGATTATAAACCCTGGCACTGGGTAAACAGCTTGAGGATATATATTCTATCTATGGCATGGAGGACCCCCTGCTCTAAATAGATCATTACACTGCATGCTTGTTAACAGCTTTGCATCACTGCCAATCATGTAAAGATTACAACCATGAGTTTAATTAAAAGGGCAATGTGTGTGTGTGTCTGGTTGTGTGTGTGTGTGTGTCTCGCTCTCTCTTTAATAATGCCATCTTAGAAATGGAGCAACAGTAGGGAAAAGGATCCCTATTAACATATCAGCCCCACGATGACTGAAAAGAGAGGAGACCTGGAGCTTGTTTACAGTACATGTCACCGAAATCTAATCCATGTATCAAAATGAAATGAGCCGAGGACAAAGCTCTCCGTATGTGATCACACTGGCTGTATATCTACAAAACTACAGCTCCCACCTGTGTTGGATTAATAGCAAGCAGGGTTTGCAAGCAACACTTTTATTTCGAAGAATATTCACCTGTTCTGGTATAAACAGGATGAGCAGTCATTTCTATTTAATGCTATTTGTTTTCATTCTCACAGGTACGTATTTGCTTTTTTGTGTGCCTTTATATGATATATGTATGATTGATGATATGTTGGTGGGCTCCTTGCTGCTTGCTGCTTGTGGTTTTCCCTGCAAGGCAATGATGTTAAGCAAAAGATATTGGTTAATAGTTCATGGTAATGGCTAAAGAGTGATTTTCACTGCAGCTTTTGTTCTGAGGCTACTAATAGGTTAACAGTAGACTAGTGTCCTTATTGGCAGATGAATCATGATATTGTCTCTGTTAAGGCTGGAATAATTGCTAGTTAATTGCTACAGTATACAACACATTCGGGAATTAGAGTGCATTCCAAATGAGTTTCTTATTAAAAACGTGACATAGTAATGAATATTGATCTGTTTGGGTCGACTTAATGAACCCAAGCTGGATATTTCGCCATGCATGATTAAACATTTCTGCATTATGTTGATTGATATTAACCATCTTCATAGGAAATGATTTCCAATTCGTGACATCCAAAAGACGATTGACTCAGATTTATCTCCTTGTAGTGCAAGCTGAAAATGGAGACCTGCAAGGTTATCCCTATCCGTCACCGCCAGCAGCAGCAGAAGTTCCAGTCTCAATAGAGTCTGTGTCTAAAGAGCACAACAACAAAGGTCATGGTGGAGCAGTAACAATGCCCACAGAGAATAGCCACCTCCAGACTGTGGCTGTAAGTGCATCCCCGGGGACAGATTTGTTCCATACGCCACATGAAAGGCACAATTTCACGAACGCCACAACTGCTGAAGATGCAATTGCTGCTTCATCAACTGGAGGCTTTGTTTGGAAAGAGGGCTCCGATTTACCTATGCCAGCTGAGGCCACTGAAGCAAATCTCACATTGATCTCTAATTATGAAGCTGGATTTGAATCGATGAAGAATGGCACCGTGATGCCTGTGGCTCATTTGTCCAAAGGCGTGGAGGAAGAGAAAGAGAAAGCATCAGAATTGCCGCTTCACTCTCTACTTGTTAACAGGAATCCAAGAATCGCTGAGTCTATCACTGTTATGTCCACACGACGGAGGCTGGGAGTACCTATGGTGACTGCCACTCGTCCTCACATAATTGATAACTGGGCCAGGTCAAATGACAATGAGGAAAAACGAGGCCAAGACGCAGATGAAAATGGGATTTTGGAATTGGAAAGAAACAAGTATCCATTGAGTGAGTCAGAATCCATCTTGCATGACAGAAAGGAAGTTTCTTTGACTACGGAGCGCGTGATGACAAACATGTGTTTGAATTGCCTGCAAGAAAAAAGGCCATCGTCAACAGAAAAAATGGCTGTTCTGTCTGCGTTTTTCGACCGAGGCAGCTCACTCAGTCTTGGAGGAAATGGAAATATGCTTACTGTAAACTCCAGTCACCACAAGGCCTCAATGCCGAGCTCATTTGAAGCGACAACAAAGAAACAAGAGGACAGAACAGTAGTATTTGATGGTGCCAAAACATCCAGAAAGAGCACATTTGATTTCTCTGTAAATCTTTTGGATGGGCTAGATTACGAGCTCATACCACCCCTTTCCTCATTAAACTCTGAAATGAATCTCAGTAAAACCATGTTGAATGATTCATTTGCTAGTACATCTTTCTCAAACTCGGGAACGATTGAAGTCAAGGCAAACACAACCAGAACAGTGTTTCTTACTTCAAAGGTGGAAAATATGACAGTTTCCAGATTGAGTGATATTAGCAAATCTTTTGATAAAAGGTTGTTATCAACAACCAGCATGCCTTATCCTTCAACTTCAGAGATCTTTCACACTTTATTATTATCATTGAGAGATAAAGAAGAAAAGAGATCTGGGAAGACTGTGAATCTCAGAAACCAGTCAAAATTGGTTTCTCAAATCCAAGATAATTCATCTGTAAAACTACAAAACATATCCTCCAGTTTACTTCATAGTTTTCTTGGCAATCACACATTGGCGGGTGTTGACATTACAAATAAGGACACAGAGTTTAGTTTAGAAAATGGGGGAGGGGAAGAGCGGGAGCATGCTGTTGGGCAAGTTATGACAATTCCTCTCACCAATGCTCCATCTCCTTCTGTCCATGTTCTCTCTGACCAGAACATTGAAAACAGTGGGATTAATGACTCCAACAGTGGGGTTAATGACCCCATCAGTGGGGCTAATGACCCCAACAATGGATCAATGATAAGTGGTATGCTAGACTCGTTTAATTCTCTCTTTAGCCAAGCTCGTGAAATAATCACATCAAAAAGCCACACCACTGACCACATTGATGAATCAGCCTTGCCTATGAGAATGCCATCAATCGAAAGCCAAAGTGCAACAACATCCTTCCGCTCTACGAGGCAGACCACGGCAGCTGTCAAAGTTCCTCCTGCCTCTCAGGCTCTGACAGGGAGTGCGAAATCTTTGATGTCTGTGTTGAGTACCACTGGCCACCTGCCAGCACAGCCCAGTGTTCTGTTCAAAGAGCAGCAGCCTATGAGCCTCCTGCCAGAAGTCCCTAACATGCAACGTGCATCTGTAACTATGATGAGAACATTGTCCAAAAAGCCATATTCTAAGAGTGCCGACAATGCAAACGATATCGATAAACGGACTGCGCCTCCAGTTGTTTTGTCACAGACAGTGAAGCCAAGTGCTAAAGTAAATGCTCAGTTGCCCAGAACAACAGAGAAAGGACTCACGTTTTCCGCAAAGCGTATTTCTGAAACCACAAGTAAGTTAGACATTTATGTGTCCGCCATGATGACGACAACAACACACGTCGATGTGAAAAGGTCAACCGAACAAAGACTTGCCGTAGGTCGCGGTGACATCAAGTCGAGTGGTGACACCTTTCGAATCTCTGCAGACAGTGCTGGGAACCTTGAACCACCTAAAGAATTGAAAAATGTGAACATACCAAAGCTGAAAAACAACAGAGGACAGGAGTCTGACTTCTCTCAGCCTCAAGGTTCTCTTGAGGAGGTGACAGAAATGACAATGGACAAGAGCAGCACTGTTCACCATGGGATAATGAAAACCACAGAAAGGCTGGCTGGAGAGGAAAAACACACTTCTCCAAACACGTCTCCCTCCCATCTTTTAATGAAACTGTTGGGAGAAACGGCAAGAGACATTCATCGGGCTGAAAATCTCTCTGAATCGCTGGAAGAAGAAAATAAGTCATTCTCCAGCCAAGCGCCAAGTCATAAAATGCCAGTGCAGACTGTGATAACCCCAAGCCAGACACTATCCCGAATGGTATCTTTTAATAAGAAGCCACATATTGTGTCTAAACCACAGCAATTCTCTACCCATAGGGTCACGCTTACAAAATATGCCGATGCGTCGACAAAACATAAGCAAAGCAATCAGCAAAGGCACTCAACAAAAGGTAAAAAACAAGTATCTATGACGACTTCCTCGCGGAGCACAGGCCCTCCAAATCAAATCAGAAATGTGAATGGAACATTTGACGTCTCTCCAGAGAGTGTGAAATCAACGTTTTCTACACCTGACAGTGTTGGAAATCTGTTTTCACTTACCGCTGCAAAATCGTTAATCCCAGTTGGGCAGTCAACTATTCCGCCTAATATTGCAGTAAAGACATCTGCTTCCCACACATCAGTAATTCAACATGTTTCAGCTCAAAAGCATCACATAAGCATTTCGACATCAACAACATCAGGAAACTCAGTCTCTCAGTCCATAACTGTTGGAAAACATCTACAGCGTGTAGGACCGGCGACACCTCTCTTTGACATTGTTAAAGAGGACGTCATGACCTCTGACATCACTGAGGCATTAAAGGGGAGCCACCTTGTTCCCCTCTTACCGCCTCGTCCGTATAATGACACATCGACTAGTCCACCCACCGACAATTACTCGCCCACAGGGCCACTTACCGCCAGCCTGGCTTTGCATCATCGCCAAGGGCAATCTTCTACTGAGATAATGCCTTTCGGCGCTCCATCTCAAAGCCAATGGGACTCGTTTACAGATTCGGAGGAGAAAGAGGAACGGCATTCAAATACCTCAAATGCTTCTGCCGATAACGAGCAAATAAGCCCTTCAGAGGCTCCAATAGTGCATGAAGTGAAAAGTGAGCATTCTGGGTTTAGCACAGGGACGGTGCCGTTCGCTGCCGATAGTTCAGCTGCCACCAGCCACATTAACTTAACTCAATCACGACCTGATGAGACCATGGGATTGAGGGTCAAGGAACCCGCCCTGCCACGTGCACTACTGCAACAGACCACTAATGGGGTCGGGAATGACCATGCTTTGTCTGGAGTAAGTCCAGCGCATGAGTCTGGTAGAAAGATCCTGGGGTCTGGGAGTGGGTCAGATCCATTGGCCTTGCACCAGAGAATTGGGTTATCATCCCCTGATCTCCTCACTGGGTAATTATCACAGGATATTTCATTTAATTAACAAAATAATGTATTATGATATTAAAAAGTGCATTCTAATATTAACATTCAACATTAGTTAGTCAAGTTATTTGAATTGAATTGGATAGGCTAACTTAACTATACCTATGCGACTACACAGTAATATCAATCTTTTTTTAAACATGTATTTGCATCACAAGTGCTTTTTTAAATCATCGGTTTCATGTTTGTTCTAATCTGTTTTCAGATTAGCGGTCATTTCCGACGATATTTGTGCCACTGGAAACTACACGGCCGAGATGAACTTGAACCTGGAACGCGACGTTCTGCCCGGAGACTTGGTCCCGGCTCTGGGGATTCTCCAGGTGGTCATCAACCTGAAAACCAACAACAGCCAGGTGATCCTAGAGATAAAGTCCTGCTGTCTCTCGCCCACTGTTCAGCTTGATGACATCAACATAACCTGTTATGTGTTTTCCAGGTAGGTGTTCATATTGTTGTGTTTCATTTACGGAATATCTCCAGCAGCCCGACTACCAACAGCTCCAGAATAGGACTAACCTGTCAATGCTGACTAACATTCCAATCAAGTCAAATAATGTCCTGGAATCAAATCAATCCCGCTTGATCCAGGTTAGCGGGCATGTGTTGAATGTTGGAATATTTTTGTTCGCCGTATATAGACGGCACCGCCCAAGGCTTGCTTGCTGATGGTCTTATCGCCGTTAATTAAGCAGCATTTCTGGGATGGATGGCAAATGAAACATTTAGAGAGCGCAGAGCGGAAAAAAACAGAAAAAAAACTCATGTCTACCAACAGTAAATAAACTCTTTAGCTGTGGACCACCACCACTGCCTATATCTGAACAGGGACGTTTTATTTACTTGGAAAATTGTTGACAAGGAAGAGGGGTGTCTTTTTAATCCCCCAGTTAGGATGGGGATTGAAGGACAGCGAAACATGTCTCCTTACGGTCAGGTTTGCTCCCAGACCAATCTGAACTCCGCTTATGTCGGCTGAGTAGCCTATCATTTCCAAAGATCCATCTTTTAAGTCTGATAAATCCCTGAATTAGTGCTGAATATGCTTTTATCAAATGACTTGTCTTAAGATCATATCGCATAAACACATCCTCATAATAGTTTTAGGAGAGGGGGCATTTATGCAGACTCATAACCTCAAATGGCAAGGCCTTCATGATCAATATGAACAGGAAGTCAATGATAACCAACTCCATTGTTCCACTCTTCTTTACTTTGTGTTGACTTGCGGTTGTCGGAAACATTTGGGACCTTTGCTATTTGAATTACACTCACTATCAAATTCACTTCAAAACAAAGTTCGTTGTCGTTCCTATCACATGTCCTGTGAACGTTTTTATGCTTCTGTCGACCGATACTCAACCCTCCCTCTCAGTCCCACAGTTGTTGTGATTTGTTGTGTGAACTTCCAGGTTACCGCTGAACCCGCGAGGAATCAGGCTGTTACCCAGCATCCTGTCAAAGCGCGCCAGCTTCACCATCAGTCTCTTCCAGATGATTAATTACTCCATGGCATACCTACACTGCGATCTGAGCATCTGCCTCAGGAACCATACCGAGTGTGAGAGGGTGAGACTGGGATGCTAGTAGTAAGGGCGAGGCAATTTTATCGCGTGCACCGATCAGTTAAGGAAGAGGTGGGGAGTATGGGATGTAGGAGAGGGGAAGTTGTGTGGGTTAGACTACGGTTCGGGCACACAGGTCTGAATGCCACATTGTGGATGATGGGGAGACATGAAACAGGTCTGTGTGATGAGTGTTCAGTGGGGGAAATGGGGGAGCATGTGTTGATATTTTGTGAACTGTGTGACGTCGACAGGGAGAGATTGTGTGAAAGAGTTAGAGATCCTGGACAGGGTTGGGGCTTTGGGTGCTGTAGTGGGAGGAGGAAAGGGGAGGAGGTGGTGTCTAGGGCTCTATTTCACTTTTCTTAGAGCCATTGGAGGAAACAAGGAGACTTACTGAGATACTGAGATGGAGATGCCCCCCCCCCATTGGAATAGCTGGAGATGGAACATTCTCATAAAGCTACATTTCTTTCAATTTCTATTGTTTAGCCTGTAGCCTAGCCTAGCGAGCCGCCTTCAAGCTGATAATAGGCCTTTTATGTGTTGTTTAGTATGTTGCCTAGCATATGACCTAGTGTGCTGCCTTCAAGCTGATAATAGGCCTTTATGTGTTGTTTGAGGTATATAGCCTTGCATGTAGCCTTCAAACTAAAACCTCACTATTGTTAGAAGATTAATTATGTGCTGTATAAAATTATATATTTCCATTGACATTGATATCAAACAACAACAACAACAACTGAGGCAACATGTTTGAGGCATGTTAATAACAGAGGAGTGCACCTGGAAAGAGACCCGGAAACATCGGAATTACCGGTTATCTCCTCCAACTCATCGTTTTCCACACACACACGCCATGTTTTTCTCTGTTCTGACTGCAGCAGTGTCTTCAGCACAGAGACCTCTTCTCTGAAGAGGGTCCAGAGGCTATCACCAATCTGAGGAACCGCATATCCTTTGGTCCCATGTTGAAAGGAGCAGAGAATTCTTCTCTCCCGGGGGAGATGGGTAATTATTAGCACGACTAAGTAATCAAATGTGACCAGTCTTGATAATACGCTCAAAAGATCCTTATCAGAGAGGAAATTAGTGCCTGCTGTGTGTAGACTGTTGTGCATCACAAATGGCACCCTATTCCCTATGGGCCCTGATCAAAAGTAGTGCACTGTATAGGGAATAGGGTGCCATTTGTGACAACTTGTGTTACTTGTATGCATTTCAGATACAGCAGCTGAGATGGAGATTATGCTTGTCATCCTGGGGATGGTGGTGGGGTGTTCGCTGATGACGGGGACCCTGCTGCTTCTCTGGATGGCCTATAGACGGCGGAGGGCCGATTGGATGGTTTACTCAGAGTCCAGAGCGTGCTGCGGCTGCCTGCGTAGAGGAGACATGATCCTACCATAGCCAAGTAGGAGACAATGGTCAATCACGTCAGCCTGCAGACCAGACCAGACACTGACCAGAATCAATCCAATTCACTCCTATAATAAGTGATTCCCGGGCAGAGCTTCTGTGGTCCCAAATCTCACTCCCTTCACCGACGCAGTGAATGCCTTACCTTTACACTGTAGTAATATGACACAGAAACACATGTACAGAACAGATTACCTGATGGTCGATTATCTCGGTCAATTTTTTTGCATGGTAACAATTGCTAATTCACCAAACAACTGTGCACAGTGAAGATGAATTGACGATCAAGAGTGTTTTATGATCATGTGCATTTTAACACGATGTGCTTATTGTGTACACACCATATTATTATTTCTAGTCTATTGTACTAAGTCCTCTAACCCTGCCACTATCTGGAAGCAAATAGTTTGTTAAAAAAAAAGTTTATTATCCTCTCAATGATTCTCAAACATCATCTCAAGCATGAAGCATATTATCATACCAATTCTGGCCAATTGCTTTTAAAAACAATACAGATCACGGGCTACTTTCACTAAGACACAAATGACAGCGACAACTTATTAACAGCTCTGTCTGCACTACTTCATCATGCACCATATTACCTCAACTGCTACAACAGTTTGTTCCTGATTTGCCACAAGCTCAAATGATTAAACGACTTCCACAATGCTCAGATGGATGACTGGTCCTTTCATACACATGCATGAATAAATGCTAATGAATATCATTGTATGCAAAGCTCATATACGGTGTTCACTGTAGCATTGCCAACAGAACAGAATATGAAATGTGTTGGTTCGTAATTCATCACTTCTTAATTGTGTTTGGGAAAGTTAACAGAGTTGTGTCCCTCTGCACACCATGTAGATGAGATACAGGTACCCAACCAATTAGAGTGCAAAGGAGGAATAGCAGCCAGGGGCTTGTTTTAGTGATGGATTGAGGTTTGAGTGTCTATGGACACACCCCTCAGGTAGCCTCTTACGACTCTGCTCTCTGCGAGATTGGAATAATCAGTGGCAGATCCCATTGGTGGATCGTTCAGAAGGCAATCCCAATAGTATGTTAGCAAGCTGCGTTGTAGCCAAAATGTACTGATGTAGGATAGCCGGAGGCAAAGTCTGGTCAGAGGGAGGTCTGCCATGGATGCCCTGGTGACAGTTAGTACAGAGATAGCCAAGGTCCTGAAAATAAAAGGCGTGATGAATGTTGTGTATTTTGAAAAAGCTTACAATACCATGTGGAGGGACGGGTTGTTGATCAAGCTGAGTGCATTGGGCATTGGGGGACGTCTGTATAACTGGATCATGGACTTCCTGTTTGATCGGGTCATACGGTTGAGGGTGGGGTCAGAATTGTCAATGTGGTTTGAAGTGGACAATGGTACTCCTCAGGGAAGTGTGGTTAGTCCGGTGTTGTTCACCCTGATGATAGATTACATATTTAAGGAGGTGGTACAGGGTGTGGCCTTGTATGCTGATTTAAAAAATATATATATATTTCACCTTTATTTAACCAGGTAGGCAAGTTGAGAACAAGTTCTCATTTACAATTGCGACCTGGCCAAGATAAAGCAAAGCAGTTCGACACATACAACAACACAGAGTTACACATGGAGTAAAACAAACATATAATCAATAATACAGTAGAAAAATAAGTCTATATACAATGTTAGCAAATGAGGTGAGATGAGAGAGGTAAAGGCAAAAAAAAGTCCATGGTGGCGAGGTAAATACAATATAGCAAGTAAAACACTGGAATGGTAGATTTGCAGTGGAAGAAAGTGCAGATAGAAATAATGGGGTGCAAAGGAGTAAAATAAATATATACAGTAGGGGGAGAGGTAGTTGTTTGGGCTAAATTATACTGTAGATGGGCTATATACAGGTGCAGTAATCTGTGAGCTGCTCTGACAGCTGGTGGTTAAAGCTAGTGAGGGAGATAAGTGTTTCCAGTTTCAGAGATTTTTTGTAGTTTGTTCCAGTCATTGGCAGCAGAGAACTGGAAGAAGAGGCGGCCAAAGGAATAATTGGTTTTGGGGGTGACCAGAGAGATATACCTGCTGGAGCACGTGCTACAGGTGGGTGCTGCTATGGTGACCAGCGAGCTGAGATAAGGGGGGACTTTACCTAGCAGGGTCTTGTAGATGACCTGGAGCCAGTGGGTTTGGCGACGAGTATGAAGCGAGGGCCAGCCAACGAGAGCGTACAGGTCGCAGTGGTGGGTAGTATATGGGGCTTTGGTGACTAAACGGATGGCATTGTGATAGACTGCATCCAATTTATTGAGTAGGGTGTTGGAGGCTATTTTGTATATTACATCGCCGAAGTCGAGGATCGGTAGGATGGTCAGTTTTACAAGGGTATGTTTGGCAGCATGAGTGAAGGATGCTTTGTTTCGAAATAGGAAGCCTAGATTTAACTTTGGATTGGAGATGTTTGATGTGAGTCTGGAAGGAGAGTTTACAGTCTAACCAAACACCTAGGTATTTGTAGTTATTCTAAGTCAGAACCGTCCAGAGTAGTGGTGCTGGAGGCAGGTGCAGGCAGCGATCGGTTGAAGAGCATGATTTTAGTTTTACTTGTATTTAAGAGCAATTGGAGGCCACGGAAGGAAAGATGTATGGCATTAAAGCTCGTCTGGAAGGTTGTTAACACAGTGTCCAAAGAAGGGCCGGAAGTATACAGAATGGTGTCGTCTGCGTAGAGGTGGATCAGAGACTCACCAGCAGCAAGAGCGACATCATTGATGTATACAGAGAAGAGAGTCGGTCCAATAATTGAACCCTGTGGCACATATGGAAGAGACTTGTTGAGTATATTAAAATTCATTGTAGGAAGGTACTGAACCTCATGAGGACAGTGGCAGGATTTGATAGGGGGTCAGATAGATAAACACGGCTGTGTATGTATCAGGCATTGATCAGGCAAAACGGTACTACAGCGCCTGGATAGGATACAGTCAAGGGCCCTGAGATTGGGGGGCAGGTAGCCTAGTGGTTAGAGCGTTCGACTAGTAACCGAAAGGTTGCAAGATCGAATTCCCGAGCTAACAAGGTAAAAATCTGTCATTCTGCCCCTGAACAAGGCAGTTAACCCACTGTTCCTAGGCTGTCATTGAAAATAAGAATTTGTTCTTAACTAGGCAAGTCAGTTAAATAAAGGTCAAATTAAAAATAATGTGTGTTGGTGCCTTCAGGATGACACCTGTTGAGGCATTTCAGGTGGATAGTGGGTAACTGCCACTGAGGATAAGGCAGGACAAACTTGCATTAGTGTACTGGATGAGATTTAAAGGGAATTCAGAAGGACATCCTGAGGTCACGGTAACTGGGGAATGCGGGGAGTGGGTAAGAAGAGGGTGTACAGATGGACAATTGGGCAGAAAGTGGTAGAATATGGACTCGGGGAGAGCGAGATAGAGCCAGCAATTGGAAATGTTCCTCCGTGGCTGTTTCTGAAACCAAGTGTAGATGTGGATATTATTGAGGGTAGGAGAGAATGGGGTGAGACGGTGTGTGTGTGTGGAGAAATATACAGTATAGATGAATTGGTTTTATTTTTTTTTTAAGGATATATACAGATGGTTCAAAGGATTCAGGGGGCATGGGTGTACATCCAAGATTTTAATGTTAGAGTATGTAAGTGGTTAACTGATTATGTGTCAGTGCATGTTGATATGTTTGAGAGGCATGGAGGAGGTGAAACCACTCAAGAGTGGAGATCTGTTCTGATAAGGCTGCAGTGTTGAGTGGTGTGGAGACGGGCAGGTCGGATAGGGGAGACTTGTTTGTGGAGATCATGCTGTTAATGGGATTGGAGAGGATGGGTGTGGTAGTAAGCTTTTGATGGGTTCCTGCCCATGTGGCTATGGAGGGTAATCAGAAGGCTGATGTGGTGGATAAGTGTGCGGTGAGGAGAGAGGGGGTAGATATTCAGGTCACGTTGGGCCGCAGGGAAGTTAAGTCCTTGATCCGGGCAAAACGGCTCAATCTTTGGCAAAGGGAGTGGGATGCTAGTAGTAGTTTATCCTGTGCATCGGTCAGTTAAGGAAGAGGTGGGGAGTATGAGATGTAAGAGAGAGGAAGTTGTGTGGGTTAGACTACGGTTCGGGCACACAGGTCTGAATGTCACGTTGTGGATGATAGGGACACATGAAACAGGTCTGTGTGATGTGTGTTTCGTGGGGGAAATGGGGGAGCATGTGTTGATATTTTGTGAACTGTATGACGTAGACCGGGAGAAATTGTGAGAAAGGGTTAGAGAGGCTGGACAGGGTTGGGGTTTGGGTGGTGTAGTGGGGGGAGGAAATGGGAAGGAGGTGGTGTCTATTTCACTTTCTTAGAAGAACAGGACAAATGAAGAGAATTTAATGTAGGTAGGCCGTGACTGGCCTCACACTCCAGTACAGTAGGTGGCAGTGTATGCACCTTAAAAGTTGGATGCAAATGTAATCTCTCCTCCTTCAGTCGTCTTTTTCTTCTTCTGTGGACTTTATATGGCGGTTGGCAACCAACTTTAAGATGTATTACCACCACCAACTGGACTGGAGTGTAGACCTCAGTTCATCTTTCAATCACCCAGGTGGGTATATGAGCCTAAAAACCAATGAGGAGATGCGAGAGGCGGGACTTGTAATGCGTGAAGTTTCAGAAATAGAATCAAGTTCTATTTTAGTGCCTGGCTATGCAGACACTCATTGACGTGCGCCAACAGTTTAGATGAAATTATTGAATCTTTTTTTATATATATATATATTTTTCTAGCAACACTCGCGCACGCAACACTGGCGGTGTGGTCAGCATATAGCGTTAACGAGCTAGCGTTGCTAACTGAGATGTTTTATAACAAAAAGGCTGAGGTGACTCACATTTGGCGTACTGTAGTTGACAATTTGAGCTAAATGTGTGTCTCAAGTAACCTGGGGAATCTATATAAGGCTGGAGAGTTCATTTGTGGAGTATTGGCAAAATGTACTATTTAAAAAATATATATAAGAGTTTGGACTTGGGACTTTTATTACCTACCAATTGACAAAAAAGTCCCGGAGGTAGCAGTATCCCAAAGAAAAGATATTTGTTTTCTCGTTGAGTTGTTTAATGACAGGCCTATCACTCTTCATTATTTTTTTCTATTAATAAAGATGGATCACATTGTATCTGTCTCTCATGCACACACCCCTTTCAAATTAACAGCTGCCATGATCCATAGCATCCCGTTGCGAGACAAAGTACTCAGCCAGAATTGCATAAAGCGTCACTATGATGTGTTTACGCTCTCTCCCTGGACAGGCAAAGATGTCTATAAATGAAAAGCAGCCAATAGGCAGACGTCGCCTTTGAGATACAGTAGCTCAGTGTGTAAAACACAGATCGCACACACACATGCACAGCGCATGCATGAACACACACGCACAAAGGGAGACCGGCGCAGACAGCCTGGAGGGAGAAGATGCTGAGCAGATTTAGGAGAATTGTGGGGAAATTGTGTTGAAGAGGATTTGTTTAATAATTTAAAAAAACTCCTTAATGGCGTCTTGTAATTGAAAGGGTGCGCAGCTGGATTCATAAAAGGAGAAATAGTCTCAGGATCCCAACCTCCAGGCATTTTGAGACACATGAGCCCAAGTCCAAATGAATCAAGGAACCGTTAATACGAAAGCTCCTCAAAACTGCACTGCGGGGAATTAGACGGATGCAAAAGAGAGACGGAAGGGAGGACGAAAACAATCTGAGTGTGGCGGAGATTTGGAATGTGCTTTCAGTAGTTCTGAAATATCCTGAAGCTGAACATATGATCATTTTGTTTTGTTAACGTGTGAATTATAAAAACAGCAGGAGGTCATGGTGCACAGTACCACAATGTATAGGCCTTCGAAGCAAACCTCTCCCCCATGCACATGAACGATTCATAAGATAGGCCTATCAATGTTACAGTTCTAAATCGTTCACAAAGACCCACTCTGTCTCAGACAAATAGTGTAAATATGATATAAATGTGCAAGCCATAACCAGAACATCACGGGTGATAAAAGGGTAGCTCGAGGAGGATGTCTTTATTTTATCATCTCCCTGAATTGACTTCACATGACCCCCGGGCCACTCATAAAGGATATCGCTTCACACCTTTCCTGAAAGATAGGCTAAACTAATGGAGCAGAAAGGTGAAGACAGAATGTTTTGTGCCAAATGTCACCCTATTCCCTATTTAGTGCACTACTTTTGACCAGATCTCTATGGGCATCCCCTATTAAGCCCTGGTCAAAGGTTGTTCTCTATCTAGGGAATGGCATTGTTATGGTGACATTGTTATGATAGTCCTCCTGCGGCGGCCTCTGCTGCATCACCCGAAAATCTGAATATTCAAAGCACAATGATGTGCAATTTGCCCAGCGCTGTATGTGCTGTCGTCCAATTAGTTCCCAGGCATGTGCGTATAGCTTCCGTGGGGACTTTTCTTTTGACTCTGAGTGCAGTTCCTCTGAGCACAGAGAAGACAAGTGTCCTACAACTGAAACGCGTCTCTCTCTAGGAGGATTCCAGACAGGAGGAGTTTCACAATGTGACATTGTTTATTGTTCATTGTGCAGAAGAGGCCCCTGCTATCAAGGATGACTTTGCATGTGAAGTCTGAGAATAAATTAGAGTATAATGTGAGATAATGCTTCGGTGTCCCACAGGGTCTGAAAAGTCATAACGAGCATTTATGCTCTCTTTAACAGGTTTTTGAAAGTCGTTTTCAGTTGGTCCAAGAAGCTGACTCTTCAGCAAGTAGTTCATGTATCATTACAGGGCAAAATCAATGTTTGATCAGATGTTTTCAGATTTCAAACGTTTCCTTCTGATGACGTACTTTGACGTCCGAGGCCGTCTGTTTTGTATAACCAGCGATATGACACAATCCAAAATAAGTGGAAAAGAGAATAGCCATATCATTTCCAGATTATCTTTCCCATAGCTGGAAAATGTGAATGAATCTTAACATTGGACCACTTTTCAGGTGAAAACAGCAGATTTGTTTGTGTAACGTTCCGTTAATGCTGTGTCATCATGCAGAACACGAATGATGGTTTCATTTCCATAATCGTAAAGTACAGTATTGCTGGTAATCCAGTGTCAAGTCGGGCAAATTCTTTCTGCTGTGCACACAATTTCTCTTAACCCCCTAAGGTCGATGTCCTCGAATTAACATAATACAACAATTCCCACTCAAATCTGTCAGTTTAAGCTAGAGATACTGTATCAGTTGTTCTGCATTGGATGCATCTCAATTTACCACCTCCGCCTATGTAACACTTCCGCATCTGCAGTGAAGGGTGAGAGGTGTTTGTCAGACCATGCGGCATTCTCACAAAATCATCTATAGCTTCTGAACGGCCTACAATCTTTTATGACCCACCAATGGAAAGATGAGACTCTTACGAACATGATGGTGTTCTCTGTTTTCCTCCACCAGTGCATTGGGACTCATCTGAAGTCGGTACAGCCGATCTGACAACTTCTGTCTGTAGCGTCCAAACAGCTGGGCTACACACTAATATGACCCGTCTGTGTAAAGGTGAGACTCTCACCAACACGTACTTGTCGGTTGTTTTGCTCTAGGGAAGTATACAGTATGTGGAGACTGTTTAGGGGAAAAAAACAAGGTGTTAAATACATGTACAAAAAAATATATATATATGTATATATATATATATAACATTTCCTGATCTTATATCTTTCAGATTTAGGATAGACTCTTCAGAACAAACTTCCTTTTGATTTTTGGGAGGGAACTATCTTTTGTTCCATGTCGTGAATCGTTTGAATGCGCAAATTGCAGTAAGGCCAATTATCAAATCATTTTTGAAAATATTTTTTTTTATACTTCAAGGTGTCTTAAAATTATATATAAAATATCAAAATTGTCATAAGGATGACCTTCTTAAAACAATTAAAAGTACAATTAAAAAAATACCCATCATTATGGATGTCTCTATTGTGATTGGTTGATACTCTGTCAAACACTGTCAAACACTCATGCGCAAAAGCTCATCATAGCATTTGAGTGAGTATATACACTACAGCATTCCAGGTATCAGAGCTATCTGCTTTATCAGGTTTCCTTCCTGCTCTCTGGTGGGAACCTAAGCAATTTTCTTGGCAGATAGCGCAGTGGAAACCGGTCTTGTTACATTGCTATGAAAACAAGCAGTGACATGGCTCCTCCCACAACCCACAGTAAACCACAATCGAGTCTTAGACACACTTGTTTGCTGCCTCGCCTCCTCAGTAGTTGTTTACACACTTCATGGACAAGGGTGACCCCGCGGAGAAATTATTCAGAGTTTGTGTGAGATTTGAGGCGGTGTTGTGACACACAGGAGGAGCTCTGCCCCCCTATGGATCGTGTTGAAGGGGGCCTGGAGAAGTTCAGGATCTTCAGGAAGGATGACTTTGAGGCTGACTGGATTAAGGTGACAGAACGCAGCTTTGGCCAGGTCTACAGAGTGAAAGTCAAGCTTTGGAGGGAAAAGTGTGCCCTGAAAAGCTTCAATACCACCCTTACTGGCACCAGTCTCTACAGGTATGGTTAATGTGGCTTTATTACAGGCCTAGAAGATATACTCTAGATCAGAGCAAACATTTCACAGAATAAATCACATCATTTTTAATGGAATATCAATCACTAAAAGGGAGCACATTTGGGAGTTTGAATAATTAGCAGTTTGCAGTAGTGGTCTAATTACTGGGAAAACAAGTGTTTTAGATTAGAAAGGTTGAAAGTGACAACAAAAATATTTGGGCTGAGGCTGCTCAGGTGTGTAAAAAAAACCTGTCAACTCCTCCTTACACTTATCTTTTCTTTATTTGTAGGAGAATGATAGAGGAAGCATCCAAGATGGAGAAAGTGACATTCAAGTACATTGTGTCCATCTACGGGGTGTGTAATGACCCTCCCTCCATGGTGATGGAGTACATGAATAATGGCTCCCTGGATCGTCTCCTCACCAGCCACGTGTTGATGTGGCCCAAGAAGTTCCAGATGATTCACGAGGTCACCATGGGTATGAACTTCCTTCACAGCATGAACCCTCCACTTCTCCACCTGAACCTGAAGCCTTCAAACATCCTTCTAGACGATCACCTCCACATCAAGGTGAGAATAGCTCCGCAGAGAGACTGGTATGCCGTTTAAGCAGCTATTCCTATTTTTAAAAAGTGTAATGAGCGAGACGAGGGTCCTTAATGATATCTTGACTATTTTGTTAATTAGGCATGCAAACATTAAAAAATGTAGGGTTATATCTGAATAAGAGTTCAGTGGTACATACGCAGTAATGATTATCTGTCTGAAGAAAATTTCCATCCAAAGATTTCAGATTTTGGCTTAATTAAGTGGGAGGAGGCTGGGAACAAGAAGGAATTCATTGAAAACTTGACTGCGAGAGGAAACATTTTCTACATACCTCCAGAGACATTCACTCTGTGCCCTGAGCATCCGGGAACCAAGTTCGATGTTTACAGGTGAGGTAGTTGCCAAGGGCAAATTCCTACAAACTCACACATAGGCCCACTATAGAACAGTGTAAATAGGCTAGTTTTCTCTCTCTCTGTAATAGAAACATTATGAGTTACTAACTAGATATTTCAATAATTTGTTCAGTATTTGATCCTAAAGTCATCGATTTTTTCAATATAGTTTCTAATGAGGTATAATCTTTGATAATGTAATTTAGATTTAATGTACTCTGAACAAAAATATAAATGCAACAGGTTTAGTGTTGGTCCCTTGTTTCATGAGCAGAAATAAATGATCCCAGAAATGTTCCATATGCACAAAAATGTTCCATATGCTCAAATGTTGTTCACACATTTGTTTACATCCCTGTTAGTGAGCATTTCTCTTTTGCCAAGACAATCCATCCACCCGACAAGTGTGGCATATAAAGAAGCAGATTAAATAGCATGATCACTACACAGGTGCACCTTGTGCTGGGGACAGTAAAAGGCCACTCTAAAATGTACAGTTTTGTCACACAACACAATGCCACAGATGTCTCAAATTTTGAGGGAGCGGGCAATTGGCATACTGATTGGAAGAATGTCCACCAGAGCTGTTGCCAGATAATTGAATATTAATTTCTCTACCAACATCGTTTTAGAGAAAATGGCAGTAGGTCCAACCGGCCTCACAACCATCCCACCCACATTCGGCTTCCTCACCTGATACCAGCCACCCGGACAGCTGATGAAAATATTGGTTTGCACAAACAGTCAGAAACCGTCTCAGGGAAACTCATCTGCATGCTTGTCGTTCTCACCAAGGTCTTGACCTGACTGCAGTTCGGCGTTGTAATTGACTTCAGTGGGCAAATGCTCACCTTTGATGAACACTTCCATGCTGGAGAAGTGTGCTCTTCACAGATTAATCCTGGTTTCAATTGTACCGGGCAGATGGCAGACAGCGTGTATGGTGTTGTGTGGGCAAACAGTGTGCTGATGTCAACATTGTGAACAGTGAGTGCCCCATGGTGGTGGTGGGGTTATGGTATGGGCAGGCATAAGCTACGGACAACAAACAAATTGCATTTTATCGTTGCCAATTTGAATGCACTGAGATATCTCACACATTAAGCATGTTTGGGATGCTCTGGATTGACGTGTACTACAGCATGTTCCAGTTCCTGCCAATATTCAGCAACTTTGCACAGCCATTGAAGAGGAGAGGGACAACATTCCACATCCTGATCAACTATATGCGAAGGAGATGTGTCGTGCTGCATGATGGTGGTCACACCAGACACTGACTGGTTTTCTGATCCACGCCCCATCTTTTAAAAAATGTCACTAACAGATGTATATCTGTATTCCCAGTCATGTTCAGCTATGAAAAGCCAACTGACATTTACTCCTGAGGTGCTGACCTGTTGCACCCTCTACAACCACTGTGATTATTATTATCTGACCCTGCCGGTCATCTATGAACGTTTGAACATCTTGGCCATGTTCTGTTATAATCTCCACCCAGCACAGCCAGAAAATGACTGGCCACCCCTCAGAACCTGGTTCTGCTCTAGGTTTCTTCCTAGGTTCTGGCCTTTATAGGGAGTTTTTCTTAGCCACTGTGCTTCTACATCTGCATTGCTTGCTGTTTGGGGTTTTAGGCTGGGTTTCTGTACAGCACTTTGTGACATCGGCTGAAGTAAAACAGGTTTTATCAATACATTTGATTGAAATTTGATTGATGTGAAATCCATAGATTAGGGCCTAATGAATGTATTTCAATTGTCGGATTTCCTTATATGAACTGTAACTCAGTAAAATCGTTGAAATTGTTGATGTTGCGTTTATATTTTTCTTCAGTGTTATTAGATACACGGAGAAAGAACCACATTGAAGTTATCCTGTCCGGTCAGAGTGGTCTTACGTGTTCCTTGTTTTAATTTAGCTTCTCTATTGTGATGTGGGAAATCCTGACCCAGAAGAGACCTTATCAAGCTGGGAAACGTGAGTAGTGGTAATGCATTCTGATTCAAGTATCAGATTTTCAAAAAATCAAATCACATACACAGTAGTTTTTGACAAAGTTCAGGTAGTTAAACTATACAAGCTTATAATCACATTGAGAGGTCATTTTTGAAAATCATCTCTCATCTGACAAAACAT
The DNA here is from genome assembly GCF_057628025.1 of Oncorhynchus mykiss. Classification (NCBI taxonomy): domain Eukaryota; kingdom Metazoa; phylum Chordata; class Actinopteri; order Salmoniformes; family Salmonidae; genus Oncorhynchus; species Oncorhynchus mykiss. The sequence continues at coordinate 5,400,305 of NC_143048.1, forward strand.
ATAACTTCCTGTGTCACAGGAAGCAGTACAACGACAGTCCTGATGAAGGTGGCATCAGGTAGAAGGCCAGGCTTGGAAAATATCCCTGATGACAAGCCACAAGAATGTGAGCAGATGATCACAATAATGCAACAGTGCTGGGATCAGGATCCCAGAGAGAGGCCAGACTTCTCAGGTAACACTTCACCTGATTCCAGATCTGTTAGTGCTGTAAAATACTGTAGAGTAGAATATTGTCCATTTGGTTAAAAAGAAAATTAGTATTCTGCTTTTTTCCCTACCTCAGACACACCCACATGTTGAGAGGCACATGGTCAGCCATTGTGCAGTGCAAGATGGAGAGATATTTTTGGGGCTACGTGGCTTACTCAATGGCATAATGGTAATGATCTGACACCAGCAGCCCTCCAGTAGCCAATTCAGCTCACACTTTTCCATTGCCCGGCCTGGAAACTTTGGTTACTGGTCCACCTCTGTCTACTTACCGCCAACCAACTCCTATGGTCATTGTCATCAATGCCAGACATACGAAAAGATCTTAGATCAGGCTAGATAACATTGTGTGTCCCTCTCCATACCCAACCGCACAGAACAACAACAAAACAAACTATCTTCGAGACAACAAGAGGGGGAGAATAGCCACCCCTTGTTATGATCAGAAACAGTATAGAAACAGAATGGCCACCATTTTTTTATCAGAAAAAGGGAAGAAAGAAATTATGAAGGGCCTCCTTTGTTGTCTCCAAGTGTCATAGGCTTCCCTTTTCAAAGAAAAATACACCCTTTATTAAGCCTACAGCTATACACATTACCATGTGATTGCTCCAGCACATTGTTTCTTCAAAACAAGGCAAGCCCATATGTTGGAGATTGACACAATATGGCTGAACATGTTGTGTGGACTTTGTTCAGTAAACGATCTTACACTGGCTGAGGCCCAGTGGCGATTTTAGCATTTAAATGTTGTTGGGGCAAAAAATATAACATTTAAAATTATGCATGCCTGCTGAGCCACTACACAATAGTACACTAAGCAATACATTCATTGCACTACAACCGTAATAAACGGTGCCCACAAACTATTAGTCCCAACAGCAGTCCCAACACCTTGCTACACCTGGCTATCAGCGGAGCCTTGTCTGGCAGCGAAACAGTTCATTCAGCCTCATTTACTGGCTTTTAAAAAAACATAACTGATATGTCTGACTTGCTTAAACATATGTGGTTTCTACTGACAATTGAGATGTACAATCTCTGTCATAATGGAATGACGAGCAAATAAGAGGCAATCCGTAATTTCGATTAAGACATTAATGAGCAAGCTAGGACGGACGTTGTCAATATAACTATTTGTTCAGCACTTTTGAAATGTACAGCAACAGAATTCAGAACATGTTCCGTTCTTACAGAATTCTCCCTGTACACCAAGTCAGAACTGTAGGATAAATAACGCGGGCATATATGCAGACAATGAAAGCTCTTACAATATTAGATGATTACGTTTCTCTAAAACAGGCTATAGGCTACATGTGCACGTGCACCACCAAGTCAGGTGGTGGCAAAATTAAGATTATTAGCGTGAGGCACATGGGCTACTAACAGCTTACTACACAACATACACTTAGAATTACTTTTTTAGCTACAGTATACATATCTCCCTGGCATATTACATCATTTATGCAGGAGCATACAAGACATTTTTGGACTAACCTTGTGCTGTGCTCACTTCCTTCCAAACCACTAATCGTTGAATTTTAAATTTTCAACTTGTTGTGTAATGTTTGTGTCAAATGGCCGATGAGCACCAATACATTTTATCTATCATTTCTCTTCATTATTTGACAAGAATTTAAAAGGATTTGCCAGTAGATATTTAACTTGATTCATGATGAAGACTGCTAGCTAAGATTTTGAAAGTATGATGTTAACATGATCAGTCCAATCAAAGCTACTGTATATATATATATAACGTGATTTGATGTCATTTTATCTGTGGCCAATGACCTTGAGCCTTCTTGGATGGACACTTCTAATGTAACTCTATGTCACCACCCAAAGGGCTAGAATTTTCGAGGTCTCCCCTTAGACTTTGTGGTAAGGTAGTATCTCCATGAGTGACAGAACACTGAGCCAATCACGGTGCAACGTTCCATATTTTCTGCTGGCTTGCCCCACCACCACCACAGAAAGCTAGGCTGAAACACCTGCACGTTGGAGCTGCTTAACAAAAAAAGAGACCATATTTGAATGCGGCTTTATTAACTTAATGATTTTTTTAACGTTGTTTGCAAACTGATATGTGACGCGTATTAATGCCAAAATAATATGCAAAACAGGCAAGCCCAAAATGTGGAGCTCTAACCCAGCTGCCCTGAATGACGGGTCACCAATGCTGAGGCCAGATCCTCAGACGGGTTGCAAAGGGAGGGTATATTACTGGTAACTTTGTCAATTTCCTGTAAACTACCAGAATGTTGGTAACTTTCAAGGATGTTATGGAATTTTCATCACATGACATCAAGTGTCCTTTTTGGGTACTTTAGATTATCACAAGGGTCTTTAATTAACTTTGACCCACTGTGTGTGGCCTTATCTGTCCCACTATTGTTTGTGGAGTTATGCTCTGATGAAGGTCGACTAACTGAAGGCTTAAAATAAATGTGCATCTGACTGGAAGTTTCTCCAGTTTTGTATTTTGCCTCCAGCACCTTCACTATTTGGTTTTCACATGTAAAATATATAAAATTATAAAATAAGCGACCAAGCTGTAATGGACACAGATATAAAAAAAAAGGAATACTTTATATGAATGCATTTTTTAAAAAGGTACAACGTTTTTTATTTAACTAGGCAAGTCAGTTAAGAACAAGTTCTTATTTACAATGACGGCTACCCCGGCCAAACCCTAACATGGACAATTGTGCACGGCCCTATGGGACTCCCAATCACAGCCGGTTGTGATACAGCTTGGAATTGAACCAGGGTTTGCAATGATGCCTCTAGCTTTGAGATGCAGTGCCTTAGACCGATGCTCCACTCGGGAGCACTTAAGTTACCATAGATTGCCATAGATGTCCGGTTAATGACCAAAATTACAGAAAATTATGGTAACTTTGGTAAATTACCGGTAGTTTATTTACCAAGTGCTCAGACATCACTCAGATCTGAAATGCACAGCACTCAGTAACTCTGCATCTGTTTCTGCATGAAGATCATAATTATCCTGTCCAGGGCTTGTACTCTGACAGCTTTCTGATTGTAGACTTTGAGGAGACTCAGAGAGACTCGGAGAGCACATGCTCTGTTCAATGTAATGCTCACTGATGTGAGATGCCTTATTGTAATATTCTAAAATAAACTCAGATAAGATTGGATCATTTACAAAAGCTGCAGGCAAGCAATTAAGGCAAAGGATTAAAGTGCCATGTTAACGAATACTAATAAACACCATGTGTATGCATACACTGCCGCATCGAAATGAGCAACATTACTAAGCAATTTTCCATATTACAGCATTATTACACATAAGAATAGGTTATTTGCATTCTACTTCACATGTCATAAAATGGACACCGTAAATCAGTATGACCAAAAGTGTTCAATCGTTTCAGGGTAATTGTTCTTCATCTTCAGTGCCCTTTAGTATTGTGTTGACTACAGCAGTTACTGTATAATATGAAAACTTTTAATAAAACTACTGTGCCTCATGGATTTTACAAACAGAATTGTAAAAAAATAGCATACATTATTCACACGTTTACACATCTTGTTAACATTTTGAGTATGACGGATGCATGCACTGCATCAATCAAATCCCTCTGAATTTGAGAATATGTTTTTAATGACCAAACCTCTTTGTCTGTTTGTTTATTTCCAGACACTGTTCGAAAGACAGAAGCTCTGAGCGACATCCTGGGAATAGGTGGATGTAGCAACGGGGATAAGACACACAAACCTGATTATACCATGCTGTCGCCCATCTTCAGAAGAGTGAGTGCTCAGTGCTGCATCCTCCATCAATGTTGAGATAACAGATACAGCATCCACCATCAATGTTGAGATAACAGATACAAAGCTCTCAAACAAAGTCTGTCTGTCTGTCTGTCTGTCTGTCTGTCTGTCTGTCTGTCTGTCTGCCTGTCTGCCAGTCTGCCTGTCTCTCTCTCTCTCCCATGTGAATGTATGTTAAAGAAGACCTTGACTATGCCAACTGTATGGTTGTATAATGTATGCGTTATAAACAGTTGTCATTAGCCCCATTAATAACAACATTGACTTGTTGATGTGCTGCTATTATGATGACTACTATTAACACTTGTTCATTATATCTCCATTAAGAAATCCACGTGCTCACTCGCCAACCCTCCAGGTGAGTGCATGGGGAAAACTCATGTTCTGTGTGTCTCAGTGCTTCTAGGGCTGACATTTAAAATGCAATTCTACCAAGTGTTTTCCACGTATTAAAAACTGGAGAAGGTGTAGCTTTGGACCATGTGAAAAAAATGCTTATTTATCTCTGGCTCTTAGACTGAACAAAATGCATTGGAGGAAAGCCATGTCTCTTTAGACAAAGCCAACTTGTATGCAAATGCATGCACTCTTCAATTAACCATGGCTACTGCCACAATCAAATGAGGCAGCAGACATATTGTTATACTGTATCAGATTGATTTGCATTGGCAATACCTCTGCCTCTGTGTCTTATCTGGTTTATGTTGCTTTTTTACATTCACAGACACGAGCAACACCAGGGATGACATTCTCAATATTCTATCAAGGAAAGACTTTGAAAACTTCAGACAGGCCCTTAGGAAGGAGCATGTGTCTATGCTCTTCAAAGACAACAACACTCTTCTCCACTACACAGTGGTTAGTGGTGACACGGAGAGTGTGAGGCATGTCTTGAGTCTTGGTGCGGAGGTAAACTCACAGAGCGTCAGAGGATACACTCCTCTCATTGTGGCGGTGCTCCACAAGTTCCACGAGATATGCTCCTTACTGACGGAGCACGGGGCAGATGTTAAACTTGGAGATGGGGACCAGTGGACTCCTCTGCACTTTGCCGCTCAAAGCGACGACAGCAGAGTTGTCCGTCTGCTACTGGACAGTGGCGCCCAGCCTAGCGTTAAGGAGAAAGCCGGGTGGACGCCGCTTCACCTGGCCACTCAGAACGGCCACGAGAACGTTGTGCGTCTCCTCCTGACGCGGATGGGAAGCGCCGAAGAGCATGAGGAGGTCCACGGGAGGACGGCGCTCCACGTGGCGAGTGTGTACGGCCACCTCGCCATCGCCAAGCTCCTGCTCGGTAAGGGAGTTGACCCAAACGGGATGGACCACTCCCTGACCACCGCTCTACACCTGGCAGCCGAGGAGGGCCACAACAGGGTAGCCAGGCAGCTGGTGACAGCTGGCGCCGATGTCAACTCCCTGGACAGCCGGCACTACACCCCATTACACTTCGCCGCCCTCAAGGGACACACGGGCATCTGCAGGCTACTGTTGGGCAACGGGGCAAATCCCGACCCCAGGACCCTCCAGGGTTGGACGCCCATGCACTTGGCGGCGCTGAAGGGCCACGCGACCACCGTGCTGGAACTAGAAGCCCACCAGTGCTCTATGGACCTGCCAGGAAAGGGTGGCTGGACACCCCTCCACTTGGCCTGCCACCACGGGCAAGAGGAAGTGGTGTCCAAGCTGCTGTCGGCCAAGGCCAATCCCGACATGGCAGAGGATAGCGGCTGGACTGCGCTCCACTTGGCGTGTAACGGCGGCCTTTTCTCCAGTGTGCTCCAGCTCATTTCGCATCGGGCCAACGTCAACGCTCTGAACAAGAGCCAGGCCACCCCATTACATCTGGCTGCCCAGAACGGCAGTGTTCCCATTATCAAAGCCCTGCTAATGAACGGGGCAGAGAGGAGTAGTAAGGACTCGACAGGCTGCACAGCCCTATCCCTGGCCAGGAAGTGTCAGAAAGAGGAGGTAGTGCAGCTACTGGAGGACAGTTAGTGAGCCTTTCACACTACTGTGCCGAACCGAGACGCACCAAACCAAGCTGTACTGAGCTGGTCTGGTTACATATCCACTGTTGTTGCTGGAATTGTGCTAAAAATAGTCATGTGAGAAGAATCTATCCGAGCCAGTACAATTTGTTTCGGGTTGGCAAGATAGTGTAAAAAGGGTACTAGAAAGCCAACAATGGCATGTTGAAAGATAACTCTGGACAGGGTAACACTGATGTCAGGCTTAGTGACTAAGAAGTACAGTACATCACTGTTGGGAAAAGTGTATTGATACTCTATTGATTTATGTCTCTACGTTATCGACGCTGTAATTAGGTAGGTTATTCTGAATGCTCAATATTATATAACATTGTTATTGTTAATTTAAATTGTAAGGATGACCTTGCTGTCTGTTGTCGACATCTATAAATATGTAATTATGACCATGAGTGGAATATAATATATATATATAATATATAATATATATATAATATATAATATATAATATATATATAATATATATATATAATATAGCTTTATCTTGGCCAGGTCGCAATTGTAAATGAGAACTTGTTCTCAACTTGCCTACCTGGTTAAATAAAGGTAAAATAAAAAATAAAATAAAATAAAATAATTTTTTCATTAGCTGGCAAATAGTGAAGGTTTTTCATTCTACTCACTGTGGTGACCAACCAAGAGCACTATATCTTGTGCAAGACTAAGCTGCCCGGTTGACACATTATATTGAATAGAACTGAAATGCATTGAGAAATATATTTGCATATACTTATGTTCCCATTTCCATGGCACAGGTGACCAAACGTTTTTTTTTTTTGTGTTTTAAAAAAAATACTCCAGCATAGTAGCCATGACCATACCGTAACATATCCCATGAGTCAAACCATATCAGATCTGTCGTGTCTACTCAACTTAATGCTTCACTGACAGGTGGAAGTGACCCGAAACCTGTGTGCAATGGAATCGAAAACCCTCCCACAACGTTTATCTCACCAGAGAGGAATGACATCAATGTGAAGCATTCTAATCATTCTCACTGCCACCCTCCTCGCGAGAAGATAACTAGTTTGACAGCATTTCTCTCTCTCCCCAAGCAATGTGATTATCTCTTTCTGACACCAGCGCATTTCTCCCTGATCTGCAGGATTTGATCAACCCTCCTCATTCATAAAAAGACTGTGTGCCACTCCCATCCACAATAGTTTACAGCAGACTTCCTGAAAAATGTAACTCATCCTCACCGTCTAATCAAAGTTAGTCTGAATCAATGGCTCCGGCAAAACCTTTTACACCCACAGTGACACGTTTGACGGTTTCCATCGGGCTATAATTCAATTTGCAAATCCCTAACAGAATATCTGAGGAAGGTCAGGAGACGACGTGCAACAGCAGCTAATGGCAGTTTTGATTGGGCAAGCCGTTAAGGGCATTGCATCACAGCAAGGGATGCTAGTCAACAACAGGAGTTTAGATAGAAGAAGGAGCGCTTGCTGTCGTCCTTTTTCCCATGGGACATTCCTTGTAGGCCTGCTACTTTCAGACAAAATGTTGCATTATTAATGAATGCAATATGTTTACACAGTCTATGGATATTAATCGTACACCAAACTACCATTACAATGGTCGGTGGTGTATTTCATTCCCCAGCAGGCTAGAGGGTTATCTTTGAGTTGAGACAGCCTCTCACAGGGTTAAATGATCCACAGAGGCCTGTGGTGCTTAGCAACTGCAAACATGACTAATTCAGCCACTGAACCAGCTCCTGACCCAGGTGTGCCGCCTCAACAGCCCCCCCCCCCCCCCCCCCCCCCAAAGAAAGTCTCCTCTGCCCGGGCACCTCTGGTCTTGCCCAGGTAATTGACGGCGAGTGATCTTTCAAGTCTCCAGGGTGATGATGTGGAAAACATTTTTACCCTGTCATCTTAGCCACCACTTGGCTTCTCAGTATACCTGTATTTAAAAAAATACCCTTTTAGTTTAATCCCTTTTGCTGCCCAAGGTTACTATTTGGGCAATTATCATTACGTCGTTCTTCTAGCAGACCTGTCAGTATAGACACAGGTTAAAGTCACAGCTATTTTATAGGCTGGTGAGTTTGAAACACTTTCACCAGACATCCACTTGCTCAGCCAAAGATATAATAGCCAGCGTAGTCTAAGTATTAGCAGCATAGATACTGCGGAACTGCATTAAAATACCAAGCAAGCCCCTCATTCTCATATAACCCAAAGCTACTTTTCCATGCCCTTGTTTTCATCAATATACAGTATATTATTGCCCTTAGTCTTCTTGTCATCATGCATGCCCCTTTTATGATGATTAATATTTCAGTTTACTGCTAGCTCCTCAACAAAGTGCACAGCCCCCGACTTTCTCTCTCTTTCTCTTCCCCTCTCTCTCTCTTGCTCGTCTATATCTTTGTGATGGTTTTACCCATCCATTTATACCCCTTATCAATCTAAAGTCATGATATTTACTATTTCCTGACATTTTCTGAGTAGGTTGGCTTGTTGTGTGCGACGAGAGACATGTATATGTACAGTATGAGCTATAGCTGCAGTGGCTACCATGCACTGAGGGCCATTTCCCATTATACAATATGTTAGTGGAATAGCAACAATCAGACAGATTCATGGGTGATAACGGAGAGAGCTCCCCAGAATTGGACCCTTTGACGAATCCCTACCTGAACTTTCTGCACAAGTGGAAATTCTGACTTTAATAAAAGATTCATTTTGCTTTCCACTTGAGGGTGGATGGAGGGGGCACGATGGTTCACTGGCTCTCTCAGTATAGGCTCAACAACCACAAACATTCAAATAGAATTTAAGGTATCAAATAGCATTTTAGTGAGCAACTATGCTAGTTGAATTTTCAACACTGGGAAACAAACATTATTTTCTCATACTATATTAAGCTTCTTTAAAAAAAAAATAATAATACCTCACATAAATTGAATTACAGCCCAATACAAATAAATGCCTTCAAAAATGGTAGGCAGTCGGGCAGGAGGCAAGATCGGGTGGGACCATTCCAACCAATGAGAGATCAGATATGTGTGTGAACATCAGTCACAACTATTTCCACTAGTTACCAAGTTGTCTATATCATAAAAATGTATGGTTTTAATTTAAGGTCAGGGGTTAGAAGTGTGGTTATGGTTAGGATTATGTTTAAAATCACATTTTCAGAAGATACATTTTAGAAATAGTCTGGGTTTATAACATTGTGGGTGTGCTAACTAGTGGATTTTCTCAAAGTTGCCGGGATGTCACGTGTCCTCCTGAAATCAGCACACTCTTACAACTTAATCATCATGAAACTTCTATCAAATAAGTCACACATAGGAAAAATCTATTCGATGTATTGTTAACCAAATTTGACACTCTAATTGACCTCTACACAAAAATTCCTCGATTGGTGAGCAGGAAAAAAAAACTTGGAAATAACAGCACCTGCTGGAGAAAACAGATTTCGGGCCCAGTTAGCCCTTTCACTTCGCCTCGTCCTTTCTGGTCTTTTGAGGATGATTGGAGTCATCCTCATTGACCAGGATGTGTTGCACCTGTTGTCCTCTTTAGTCAGAAGGTGCTTCACCTGTGCTAGCACCGCTGATATTTAAGGACTTCAGTGCTTCAGTGCTTCAGTTGGAAAAATAGATATTTTAAGACTCAACTGGAGTTGCTTGACCAGCACTCTGTAGCCCCCCCCATGGATGCCTTTCAGAACCCACTTGGTCTCTTATTGGGGAACGGAACAAGTGAGACATGCACTCATGCACACACACACACACATAAACACATGCTTAATGTGTATGCACATACTGTACACACACGTGTGCACACACACACAAAGGCGTAACGCATGCACACGCGCACACAGGGATGCACGCAAGTCAAGGCAACACGTAACTCTTTATGTTTTCCCACTGACATTGGTCAACATTTTATCCAGCCAATGGTCTAGAATGACATGTTTAGAGCATAAAGGATGTGTTTCGTCAAATTGTTGTTATTGTAATAGGAATGCATTGTGATTTACCCCCCAAACCTTTGTGTTTGGGGGGTAAACATATTAACATATTGTGGCTGGCTCTTAAGGCTTTCAACAATGTATTTCTACAGTTGTACAGTGAGGTACATAGGCTATAGTGAAGTGAAACTCCTTTCTCTGTCTCTGTCGTCTCTTCTGAAGGATTGAATCAAACAACACATAGATATGTATCTGTTTCATTTCCTCTGTCTCTCCTCTATGTCCTTCAGGCTTCAGCGGAGATAGCACCATGGTGGCAGACGAATGGGATTGTTCTCCTCACGGCCTGCCAATCCCCTTTAAATATCACATCCACAACCTTTCTACAAATCCTCCGCGCACAGTGCTGTCACAATTCACACACATTGAGTGGGCCCCAGCACGATGGCAATCAGACATGCCTTGTAGTCTGGATCTGGAAGGCTTGTGGATTTCACTGGACTGTCTAGAACTGGGAGCTCTTTGATGTCACACGACAGTACTGTATGGGACGATGGCATGACAACTTAAGACATGTTTACAGTTGAGGCAATGCATCCTAGACTTCTGTTAACTGTCATATGGAAATGTCTGTAACCAACTCAAATATGAATGTGTTTACATTCTTACTCGCAAATGGGAGAAGCTTTCGGAATGGAGAAGAGGAAGCTGAGGATTAGAGGCTCCACAAATCAATAGCCAATCAATTAGGATGTGAAAAAGTTAGGCTGGGCTGCTGGGCTCCTTTTAACAATCAGTTGTCAACTGTAAACCTAATTTTCAGCAGTAGGTAATATCATTACAGTTGTGAGGTTTGCAGCTAGTGCATTTCAACCAGAAAACCTAAAAGGAATAGAAAAATCTGGTAACACTTTATTTTAAGGGCTCCTTATTACTGTGTAATTACACGTGTAATTAGTATTGTACTTCATTGTAATAACTCATAGTGACACTGTAAAAAAATCATGTGTAACTGGTAGTAATTGCAGTCTGTCATTACAGAGGTGTAACAACAAATGATTGAATTTCTTCTCAGCCGCATCCAATTCAGTAATAACAGTCACAAGGGTGTAGTCTCTTGTGGACAGATGCGCTGGGTGTCCGAGGTTACAGATGTTGGCGGCTCAATAGGCTTACCTGTTAATGCTCACTCTTCAAAATCTCCACTCAGTGTTGTTGCTAGCACTTGCCCCCAAAAAGCGTACCATCTGGGTTAAGTTGGTTGAGTTAAAAAAAAACAGATCAGATATACAATGAGAGTAAAAAACATTAGAAACACCTTCCTAATATTGAGTTTCACCCACTTTTGCCCTCTGTACAGCCAGAATTCGTTGGGGCATGGACTAAAAGGCGTAGAAAGCGTTCCACAGGGATACTGTCCCATGTTGACTCCAATGCTTCCCACGGTTGTGTCAAATTGTCTGGATGTCCTTTGGGTTGTGGACCTTTCTTGATTTGGGAAACTGTTGAGTGTGGAAAGTCCAGCAGCATTGCAGTTCTTGACACAAACCGGTGCGCCTGGCACCTACTGACATACCCGGTTCAAAGGCACTTAAATCTTTTGTCTTTCCAACCTCAGGAGGCTGAAGAAATTTGACTTGTCACCAAAAAGACTATTTTACAGATGCACAATCGAGAGCATCCTGTCAGGCTGTATCACCGCCTGGTACGGCAACTGCTCCGCCCACAACCGTAAGGCTCTCCAGCGGGTAGTGAGGTCTGCACAACGCATCACCGGGGTCACTACCTGCCCTCAGGACACCTACACCACCCAATGTCACAGGAAGGCCAAAAAGATCATCAAGGACAACAACCACCCGAGCCACTGCCTGTTCACCCCGTTACCATCCAGAAAGCGAGGTCAGTACAGGTGCATCAAAGCGGGGACAGAGAGACTGAAAAACAGCTTCTATCTCAAGGCCATCAGACTGTTAAACAGCCATCACTCACATTGAGTGGCTGCCGCCAACATACTGACTCATCTCTAGCCACTTTAATAATGAAATATTGATGTAATAAATGTATCACTAGCCACTTTAAACAATGCCACTTTAAACAATGCCACTTTACCCTACATTACTCATCTCATATGTATACTGTACTCTATACCATCTACTGCATCTTGCCTATGCCGTTCGGCCATCACTCATTCATATATTTGTATGTAC